>NC_069507.1:251592543-251735043 GCF_027579735.1 Bombina bombina
CAGATATATACACACACACACAGATATATACACACACACAGATATATACACACACACACAGATATATACACACACACAGATATATACACACACACACAGATATATACACACACACAGATATATATACACACACACAGATATATACACACACACACAGATATATACACACACACAGATATATACACACACACACAGATATATACACACACACAGATATATACACACACACACACAGATATATACACACACACACAGATATATACACACACACAGATATATACACACACACACAGATATATACACACACACAGATATATACACACACACACAGATATATACACACACACACAGATATATACACACACACAGATATATACACACACACATAGATACAAGATATAAAAAAAAAAACATTTTCAGAACAAAAACATAATTTATGTAAGAACTTACCTGATAAAATCATTTCTTTCATATTAGCAAGAGTCCATGAGCTAGTGACGTATGGGATATACATTCCTACCAGGAGGGGCAAAGTTTCCCAAACCTTAAAATGCCTATAAATACACCCCTCACCACACCCACAATTCAGTTTAACGAATAGCCAAGAAGTGGGGTGATAAAAAAGGAGCAAAAGCATAGAAAAATAAGGAATTGGAATAATTGTGCTTTATACAAAAAAAGCATAACTACCACAAAAAGGGTGGGTCTCATGGACTCTTGCTAATATGAAAGAAATTAATTTATCAGGTAAGTTCTTACATAAATTATGTTTTCTTTCATGTAATTAGCAAGAGTCCATGAGCTAGTGACGTATGGGATAGCAGATACCCAAGATGTGGAACTTCCACGCAAGAGTCACTAGAGAGGGAGGGATAAAATAAAGACAGCCAATTCCGCTGAAAAAAATAATCCACAAACCAAATCAAAAATTTTAATCTTTATAATGAAAAAAAATGAAATTATAAGCAGATGAATCAAACAGAAACAGCTGCCTGAAGTACTTTTCTACCAAAAACTGCTTCAGAAGAAGAAAACACATCAAAATGGTAGAATTTAGTAAAAGTATGCAAAGAAGACCAAGTCGCTGCTTTGCAAATCTGATCAACAGAAGCTTCATTCCTAAAAGCCCAGGAAGTAGAAACTGATCTAGTAGAATGAGCCGTAATTCTTTGAGGTGGAGACTTACCTGACTCCACATAAGCATGATGAATCAAAGACTTTAACCAAGACGCCAAAGAAATGGCAGAAGCTTTCTGACCTTTCCTGGGACCAGAAAAAACAACAAATAGACTAGAAGTCTTTCTAAAATCTTTAGTAGCTTCAACATAATATTTCAAAGCTCTAACTACATCCAAAGAATGTAACAATCTTTCCTTAGAATTCTTAGGATTAGGACATAATGAATGGACAACAATTTCTCCACTAATGTTGTTAGAATTCACAACCTTAGGTAAAAATTGAAATGAAGACCGCAACACCGCCTTATCCTGATGAAAAATCAGAAAAGGAGATTCACAAGAAAGAGCAGATAACTCAGAAACTCTTCTAGCAGAAGAGATAGCCAACAGGAACAGTACTTTCCAAGAAAGTAATTTAATGTCCAGAGAATGCATAGGCTCAAACGGAGGAGCCTGTAAAGCTGTCAAGACCAAATTAAGACTCCAAGGAGGAGAGATTGGCTTAATAACAGGTTTGATACGGACCAAAGCCTGTACAAAACAATGAATATCAGGAAGATTAGCAATCTTTCTGTGAAAAAGAACAGAAAGAGCAGATATTTGTCCTTTCAAAGAACTTGCAGACAAACCTTTATCCAAACCATCCTGAAGAAATTGTAAAATTCTAGGAATTCTGAAAGAATGCCAGGAGAATTTATGAGAAGAACACCAAGAGATGTAAATCTTCCAAACTCGATAATAAATCTTTCTAGAGACAGATTTTCTAGCCTGTAACATAGTATTAATCATTGAGTCAGAGAAACCTCTATGACTAAGAATTAAGCGTTCAATCTCCATACCTTCAAATGTAATGATTTGAGATCCTGATGGAAAAAAGGGCCTTGAGATAGAAAGTCTGGCCTTAACAGAAGTGTCCAAGGTTGGCAACTGGCCATCCGAACGAGATCCGCAAACCAAAACCTGTGAGGCCATGCTGGAGCCACCAGCAGTACAAATGAGCGCTCCATTAGAATTTTGGAAATTACTTTCGGAAGAAGAACTAGAGGCGGAAAGATATAAGCAGGATGATAATTCCAAGGGATTGACAACGCATCCACTGCTTCCGCCTGAGGATCCCGGGATCTGGACAGATACCTGGGAAGTTTCTTGTTCAGATGAGAGGCCATCAGATCTATTTCTGGAAGTCCCCAGATTTGAAAAAACTGAAGAAAAACCTCTGGATGAAGAGACCATTCGCCCGGATGTAACGTCTGGCAACTGAGATAATCCGCTTCCCAATTGTCTACACCTGGGAGCTGGATTCCGCCCAAACAAGTATCCGAGACACTTCTTTCATAGCTTGAGGACTGTGAGTCCCCCCTTGATGATTGACATATGCCACAGTCGTGACATTGTCTGTCTGAAAACAAATAAATGATTCTCTCTTCAGAAGAGGCCAGAACTGAAGAGCTCTGAAAATCGCACAGAGTTCTAAAATGTTGATTGGTAATCTCGCCTCCTGAGATTTCCAAACCCCTTGCGCTGTCAGAGATCCCCAAACAGCTCCCCAACTTGATAGACTCTCATCTGTTGAGATCACAGTCCAGGTTGGACGAACGAAAGAGGCCCCTTAAATCAAACAATGGTGATCCATCCACCAAGTTAGAGATGATCGAACATTGTGATTTAAAGATATTATTTGTGATATCCTTGTATAATCCCTGCACCACTGGTTCAGCATACAAAGCTGGAGTGGTCTCGTGTGTAAACGAGCAAAAGGGATCGCGTCCGATGCAGCAGTCATGAGACCTAAAATCTCCATGCATAATGCTACCAAAGGGAACAATTGAGACTGAAGGTTTCAACAGGCTGAAACCAATTTCAGACGTCTCTTTTCTGTCAGAGACAAAGTCATGGACACTGAATCTATTTGGAAACCTAAAAAGGTTACCCTTGTCTGAGGAATCAAGGAACTCTTTGGCAAATTGATCCTCCAACCATGTCTTTGAAGAAACAACACAAGTTGATTCGTATGATATTCTGCAGAATTTGAAGACTGAGCAAGTACCAAGATATCGTCCAAATAAGGAAATACCGCAATACCCTGTTCTCTGATTACAGAGAGAAGGGCACCGAGAAACTTCGAAAAGATCCTTGGCGCTGTTGCTAGACCAAATGGAAGAGCAATAAACTGGTAATGCTTGTCTAGAAAAGAGAATCTCAGAAACTGATAGTGATCTGGATGAATTGGAATATGCAGGTATGCATCCTGTAAATCTATTGTAGACATATAATGCCCTTGCTGAACAAAAGGCAGAATAGTTCTTATAGTCACCATTTTGAATGTTGGTATCCTTACATAACGATTCAATATTTTTAGATCCAGAACCGGTCTGAAAGAATTCTCTTTCTTTGGTACGATGAATAGATTTGAATAAAACCCCAGACCCTGTTCCAGAACTGGAACTGGTATAATTACCCCAGCTAACTCTAGGTCTAAATCACATTTCAGAAACGCCTGAGCCTTCACTGGATTGACTGGAATGCGTGAGAGAAATAATCTTCTCACAGGCGGTCTTACTTTGAAACCTATTCTGTACCCTTGCGAAACAAGGTTTTGAATCCAAAGATTGTGAACCGAATTGATCCAAACATCTTTGAAAAAATATAACCTGCCCCCTACCAGCTGTGCTGGAATGAGGGCCACACCTTCATTCGGATTTAGGGGCTGGTTTTGACTTTCTGGAAGGCTTAGATTTATTCCAGACTATATTAGGTTTCCAACCGGAAACTGCTCCTTTAGGGGAAGGATCGGGCTTCTGCTCCTTCTGACGAAAGGAACAAAAACGATTAGCAGCCCTGAAATTACCTTTAGATTTTTTTCCCTGAGGCAAAAAGGCACCCTTCCCTCCAGTAACAGTTGAAATTATAGAATCCAACTGAGAACCAAACAACTTATTACCTTGGAAAGAGAGAGAAAGCAAAGTTGACTTAGAAGTCATATCTGCATTCCAGGATTTAAGCCATAAAGCTTGTCTAGCTAAAATAGCTAAAGACATATACCGGACATCAACTCTAATGATATAAAAAATGGCATCACAGACAAAGTTATTAGCGTGTTAAAGAAGTTTAACAATGCTATATGTATTATGATCTGTCACTTGTTGCGCTAAAGCCTACAACCAAAAGGTTGAAGCTGCAGCAACATCAGCCAAAGAGATAGCAGGTCTAAGAAGATTACCTGAACATAAATAAGCTTTTCTCAAAAAAGATTCAAATTTTCTATCTAAAGGATCTTTAAACAAAGTGCTATCTGCCGTAGGAATAGCAGTACATTTGGCTAGAGTAGAGATAGCCCCATCGACTTTAGGGATTTTATTCCAAAATAACAATCTATCAGATGGCACTGGGTACAATTTCTTAAATCTTGGAGAAGGAGTAAATGAAGTACCCAGACTATCCCATTCCCTAGCAATCACATCTGAGATAGCATCAGGAACTGGAAAAACTTCTGGAATTAACACATGCGGTTTATAAACCGAATTTAAACGTTTAGCAGTTTTAGTATCAAGAGGACTGGACTCCTCCATATCTAAAGCAATCAAAACTTCTTTAAGCAATGAACAAATAAACTCCATCTTAAATAAATAAGAAGATTTATCAGTATCAATATCTGAGGTAGAATTTTCTGAACCAGAAAAAACCTCATCAGAAACAGATAAGTCAGAATGATGGTGGTCACCTAAAAATTCATCTGAAATGTGAGAAGTTTTGAAAGACCTTTTACGTTTACTGGAAGGAGGAATAACAGACAGAGCCTTCTTAATAGAATTAGAAACAAATTCTTTTACATTAACAGGAACATCCTGAACAATAGATGTTGAAGGAACAACAACAGGTAAAGGATTATTACTAATGGAAACACAATTGGCATTGGAAAGTTTATCATGACATCTTTCACAAACTACAGCTGGAGGAACAGTTACCACAAGTTTACAACATATGCACTTAACTTTGGTAGAACCAGCATCAGGCAGCGTCTGTCCATTAGTGGATTTTGATCCAGGGTCAGGATGAGACATCTTGCAATATATAATAGAAAAAACAACATATAAAGCAAAATTATCAAATTCCTTAAATGACAGTTTCAGGAATGGGAAAGAATGCAAAATAATAAGCTTCTAGAAACCAGAAGCAATGAAAAGAAAATGTTTAAATAAAGTGAGTAAAAAAAGAACACCCACATTTTTTTGGCGCGAAAAAATGTCTGAATACACATGCGTAACAGAATACAACTTCCGGCGTAAATTACGTCGCCGGAAATGACAAAAAAATTTTAGCGCCAAAAAAAGTTTGCGCCAAAAAATGACGAAATAAAAAGAAAAATTTCTGCCCCCGCGAGCCTAACAGCATGCAGGAAAAAATGGCCAAATGAAATTTTTCAAGGTAAGAAAAAATAATTAAATGCATTATCCCAATAATGAAACTGACAGTCTGTATTAAAAAGGAATACTGATTATCCTGAATCAAGCCAAATATAAGTTTATAGACATATATTTAGAACTTTACATATAAAGTGCCCAACCATAGCACAGAGTGTCACAAAAAATAAGATTTACTTACCCCAGGACACTCCTCTACATGTAGTAGATAGCCAAACCAGTACTGAAACGAGAATCAGTAGAGGTAATGGTATATAAGAGTATATCGTCAATCTGAAAAGGGAGGTAGGAGAAGAAATCTCTACGACCGATAACAGAGAACCTATGAAATAGATCCCCTAGAGGTAGACCATTGTATTCAAATAGGCAATACTCTCTTCACATCTCTCTGACATTCGCTGCACTCTGAGAGGAAAACCGGGCTTCAACGAAGAATCTTAAGCACAAACTTACTTCACCACCTCCACGGGAGGAAAAGTTTGTAAAACTGAATTGTGGGTGTGGTGAGGGGTGTATTTATAGGCATTTTAAGGTTTGGGAAACTTTGCCCCTCCTGGTAGGAATGTATATCCCATACGTCACTAGCTCATGGACTCTTGCTAATTACATGAAAGAAATGGCCTCCTTCAGGCAAAAGTCTGTATTTTGTGTGATTCCTCTTGGCACAAAGCACATCTTCAACTCTTTTGGGGAGACTGTCCTGTTGTTTTTTTTCTGAAGTAATCTTCTGGTATATTATACCAGGCTTCATTCAGCACTTCCCAGAGTTCTTCTTTAGATTTAGGTTGTCTTTTATTTCTTTCTCTTTCCAGGTGATACCATACTGCCTCTATAATACCATACTGCCTCTATAATATTCAGGACTCTGTGGAGGCTATAATATTCTGGACTCTGTGGAGGCTAGTCCATGACTGTCTGTGTATTATCAGCTGTTTTTTCTCTCCAAATATGATTTCACTGCATCAGTAGTGTGCTTGGGTTATCATGCTGAAAAATAAATCCATTCCAAATCAGGTGCTTTCCAGGAGAAATGGCATGATGAATTAAAACCTGTCTGTACTTTTCACCATTCATGATGCCCTCAATTCAAACAAGAGTGGAGGATAGACCCTCCACCATGTTTCACTGAAGGCGCAAGCACACATTCATCCATCTCTCTCCAAATCTTCTCACTTTTATGGGTATATTTATTGATGTGTGAGCGGCATGATACAATGTTGTGTATCATGTCCGCCACACATTGATAAATGCCCACAGCATACACTGTCGGCATTTATCATTGCACCAGCAGATCTTGTGAACTGCTGATGCAATGCCACCCCCTGCAGATTTGTGGCCAATTGGCCGCTAGCAGGGGGTGTCAATCAACCCGATCGTATTTGATCGGGTTGATTTCTGTCCGCGGCCTCAGAGCAGGCAGACAAGTTATGGAGCAGCAGTCTTTAGACCGCTGCTTCATAACTTCTGTTTCCGGCAACCCTGAAGAATCGCCATAAACAAGGATCATTAAGCTCCGTACAGAGCTTGATAAATTGACCCAATTGACTACAATTGGACCCAAAAAATTTCAACGTTGGATTTCTCACTCCATAAAACTCTTTTCCACTGATCTTCATTTAAATCTTTGCGAGCTTTAGCATATCTTACCTTTATCACCCTGTTTCCCTTACGAATAAGTGGTATCTTGACTGCTACCCTTGCACAAAGACCATTCCTGATCAAGCTTCTTCAGACCATAGAAGGATCAACTTGGCATCCAGGTGAAGCTGCCAGATGTTGAGCCAGGTCTTTTCTGGATGTCTTCCGGTCTCTCAATGAAGAAACTCTGAAAAACTTCCAGTCCTTTGTGTGTCCTTGACCTCTCCTGGTTCTTCAAATGTCTTTATAATAGCTTGAATACCATGGGGACAATTTAACAAACTGTGAGCGGACACAACCTGCTGTAGCGGATCATGTCCACCACATGTCTTAAGGCTGCTGCTCCTTAACTCCTGTTTACGGTGAGCCTGAAAGCTCACATGGAAACAGTTACATTCATGGCCATTCGGCCCTTGTTAAATTGGCCCCCATATCTTGATTATCCTTTTTTCTTTGCTGATTTCCCTTTGAGAGTGGCCTTGCTGAGGCAAAAGTAGGATTTTATGTCTGTCAAATTCTGTGATCTTTGACATTTTGAACGGAATAATGTAATTGAAAGTTGGTCTTATTAGTAAGCTTTCAATTAATTAAACTCATTCCACATGTGTATGTAATGCTCAAGCATGTTTTGCACAAACCTGGTGTAATATACGTTTTTCACAGCAGTCATTTTGATATGAAATAATAAGACAAATACAGGTGCTAGCAATGCCATTAATTTGCGTTTCATACCATTTAGGTTTATGAGAGCCAGGTTTCTGCTATTACTCAAGTGTAAGGGGAGGTCACACTAAATAAGGCAGTTTTTTTCTGTTTTAATACATGTATTTTCTGGTTGTATTCTAATAAAGAGACTGATAAATAATTATATGTGGTCATTATAATGATGGCCTAAGACTTTTGCACAGTACTGTATATTTACAGGGAACACACAGTTCCCATAGACTGCAATGTAAAGGCACTTTTCAGTACCGCTTTCAGCCGCAAAATTTAGCCCCCAAAAACTGCCTAGTGCAGTTCTTATTAAATAAAAAATGCTATTATTTTTTATTTTAAAAAGCACTTGACACTGTATTTTGGGGGCAATTGATGCACATTTAAAAATAAATCAGAGATCTGACCTCTGGTTAATGTTTTAAGTAATAATTGCTACCATGAGCTCCAGTTAGCAATAACCAGCCACTTGTAATGGCTGGTTATTTATCGCACACCCACATATGTGTTAATTTGCCCGTTTGCAGGTGCACAATAAATTAGCGCTCCACTTGTAATCTAGGTCTAAATGTATGAAATGTATTTATTTACATCATCTTCAGTGTTTACTGCAGTATTTACAATTTGGCAATTTGATGTAATAAAAGCTGAAGACATTTTCAATACAAACCTATTATTGGCTTCACTCCTACCCATAACATTTTAAAATGTTAAAATATCATATTTAGCTTTACTTTTAATTTGTTTCTTCCATTCATTCCAATCCATTACAAGCACAGCTGTTATGAATTAGTTCATTTGGACTCATTGCATAGGAAATATTTTGAGAACATCTGATTTTCTAATGTTCAGAATAGCTAAACGCATTAAAAAAAACAAAAAAACAACATTTTTCTAGATTATGTGCAATTTCTTGGAATCAAAATTAGGATTTTTAAAAAAAAAAAAAAAAATGTGCTAAAATAAAATAATTTGTTAAACTAGAATGACTATTGAACATGGATTAAGATATATCTGCATGTGTTATTTCATCATATGACAACTGGCAGCCCAATAGGTCCTAACACTCACATAGTTAATAGAGTGACTTACTGCACAGGACTGGAAGAGACAAGCAAGTTTAAATTAAATTGTTATGACGCATGAAAAAAAAATACATCTATTAGCAAATTTACTTTGTTCATTTGTATCCTTTGTTGAAGAGCATATAATTTTATCTGTCATGTCTTACTATTGCATGTTATCTGGCATGCCTTTGAGTAGGGCTAGAGGGTCACCAGCTAAGGACTAGTGCTTTGGGGGGAGCCTGCACTGTCATCAGGAATGAGTGTATGAGAAAGTGAAAATTACATGTTGTATTTCGTGTTTACAACAGTGTTTATTGTATCAGAAGGAGTAATATATGAGTGTTATTCTTTATATGGGACACACTACATTTTGTTACTGGGGTGGGTCATACAGGGTGAGAGCAATAAAGGAGCTGAGGGGCCCTATGAACCTGTCTTACTCAAGGTTCCACAAATCCTAAGGTTGGCCCTGCCCACAATGGTTTAATTTCTGCCTTATTCCTTGTGACATTTAACAGTTTGTACCCTGGAACATTGGACAATAGCTTGATGCACTTGGTTTGGATTACCAGTGCCTGTGGTGTAGAGGGGAAGCCAAGATAAATGATGTCTATGGTCTATGTGTTGGGCTTATATAGAGCTTTAAGACTGGATGGTCAGATATCCGGTCATTATTTTACACAGTAGGACATGCAGGGAGGAGGGACATAGAGTAAACAACATCCCTTGGGAGGTGGATACCTAACAGACATTTGACTCACAGTAACAAACATACTATTTCACTTAGTTTAACCTCAATTAGGGCAGTTGATAATTAGGGGACACAGCTGGAATACCCCATAGCTATAGACTGACTGTATCTGCAGGTACATGCTCCAAGGTAGAGAAACTAGAGTCTAGATTAAAAAATTACAAAGACAAGGCTAACAAAATGCATAGTGACATATAGGCATCTACTTATCAAGCCGTCAACCCGCAAATATGCTGGAATTCCGCAGCGTATTTGTGGCAAGCCTGATTCCCCTTAGTTATCAAACTCTACAGACCTGCAAAAGTAGAATTTTGTGACGTAACAAACAATCCGCCGGGCAAAGTCCGACACAGATCGATGCTTACGTCATTACAGATGTTCCGAATGCAAAGTTGGCACTATCTGACTACTTTTGCTAGTTAACAAATTCCTAACAGGTACGCTCGCCACTATTTCGGCCCAGCGTACCTGGTTTTCAATCCGCCGCCTTGGAGGCGGCGGATACCATAGGAATCAAAGGGATTCTGAAAGCAGCGAAAGCTCATGTTCGCTTCTGCCCGATATCCCATTGATTCCTATGGTAATGTTTAAACCTAACACCCTAACATGTACCCCGAGTCTAAACACCCCTAATCTGCCGCCCCCTACACCACCGCCACCTACATTATACTTATTAGCCCCTAATCTGCCGCCCCCTACACCGCCGCCACCTACATTGTATTTATTAACCCCTAATCTGCCGCCCCCCCACCGCCGCCACCTATATAAAGTTATTAACACCTAATCTGCCCCCCCTACACTGCTGCCACCTACATTATACTTATTAACCCCTAATCTGCCATCCCCTACACCGCCACCACTATATTAAATTTATTAACCCCTAAACCTAAGTCTAACCCTAACACCGCCTAACTTAAATATAATTTAAATAAATCTAAATAAATATTCCTATCATTAAAAAAAATATTCCTATTTAAAACTAAATACTTACCTGTAAAATAAACCCTAAGATAGCTACAATATAACTAATAGTTACATTGTAGCTAGCTTAGGGTTTATTTTTATTTTACAGGCAAGTTTGTATTTATTTTAACTAGGTAGAATAGTTACTAAACAGTTATTAACTATTTACTAACTACCTAGCTAAAATAAATACAAATATACCTGTAAAATAAAACCTAACCTATGTTACACTAACACCTAACACTACACTAAAATTAAATTAATTCCCTACATTAAATACAATTAAATAAAATTATATAAAGTACAAAAAAAACACTAAATTACAGAGAATAATAATCAAATTACAAGATTTTTAAACTAATTACACCTAAATCTAATCCCCTAACAAAATAAAAAAGCCCCCCCAAAATAAAAAAAGCCCTATCCTACACTAAATTACAAATAGCCTTTAAAAGGGCCTTTTGTGTGGCATTGCCCCAAAGTAATAAGCTCTTTTACCTGTAAAAAAATTACAAATCCCCCCCAACATTAAAACCCACCACCCACACAACCAACCCTACTCTAAAACCCACCCAATACCCCCTTAAAAAAACCTAACACTAACCCCTTGAAGATCACCTTACCGGGAGAAGTCTTCACCCAACCGGGCCGAAGTCCTCAACGAATCCGGTAGAAGTGGTCCTTCAGATGGACAGAAGTGGTCCTCCAGACGGGCAGAAGTCTTCATCCAGACGGCATCTTCTATCTTCATCCATCCGGTGTGGAGCGGCTCCATCTTCAAGACATCTGACATGGAACATCCTCTTCGGCCAACGTCTTCTTGCTGAATGAAGGTACCTTTAAGTGACATCATCAAAGATGTCGTCCCTTAGATTCCGATTGGCTGATAGAATTCTATCAGCCAATCGGAATTAAGGTAAAAAAAATCCTATTGACTGATGCAATCAGCCAATAGGATTTAAGTTCAATCCTATTGGCTGATCCAATCAGCCAATAGGATTGAGTTTGCATTCTATTGGCTGTTCCAATTAGCCAATAGAATGCGAGCTAAATCCTATTGGCTGATTGCATCAGCCAATAGTATTGAACTTAAAAATCCTATTGGCTGATTACATCAGCCAAAAGGATTTTTTCTACCTTAATTACGATTGGCTGATAGAATTCTATCAGCCAATCAGAATCTAAGGGACGCCATCTTGGATTACGTCACTTAAAGGTACCTTCATTAAGCAAGAAGACGTCAGCCAAAGAGGATGCTCTGCATCGGATGTCTTGAAGATGGAGCCGCTCCGCGCCGGATGGATGAATATAGAAAATGCCGTCTGTATGAAGACTTCTGCCCGTCTGGAGGACCCCTTCTGCCCGTCTGGAGGACCACTTCTGCCGGATTCGTTGAGGACTTCGGCCCGGTTGGGTGAAAACTTCTCCCGGTAAGGTGATCTTCAAGGGGTTAGTGTTAGGTTTTTTTAAGGGGGTATTGGGTGGGTTTTAGAGTAGGGTTGGTTGTGTGGGTGATGGGGTTTAATGTTGGGGGGGATTTGTAATTTTTTTTTCAGGTAAAAGAGCTGATTACATTGGGGCAATGTCCCGCAAAAGGCCCTTTTAATTTAGTGTAGGATAGGGCTTTTTTTATTACTTGGTGCGCAACTTTTTTACAGCTTTTTTGGTAACTTTGGAGAGCGTATTCAGGTCCGCAGCCGCGATGTTATGCGATCTTAGGCGAGCGTATTGGTGCCGTCGAATGCAAGTAAGTTGACGGCTTGATAAGTAGATGCCATAGTATGTTTTAATGCCGTCTACAAGTAAACTAATTTCTATTAGCGATAACATTTTCCATTTTATCCTTGGGCTGTGAGAAATGGGTGCAACACTTTGGCAACAAAGGAGTTACAAATAAAAAAATCATATACTGCAGAACAATTTACAATTAAAGAGTAGAAAATGAATACGCTAGATACTTAAAGCTTTCATTAAACCAGGCACAAAGGAGCTTTACAATATTAATTAGCACAGAATTATTTTTGATTCTTAAGTGTCATGCATTAACTCATCTTCATCGGTGGAATTAAACGTGTTGTCATGGGCAAAAATAATCCAGTAATAGGGATCATTTTTCATGAGTCATTTTTCACCAAGGACAAGAAATGAATAGTAACAGCTAATTACCAAGAAAGATTAATATTCCTGTGATTACTGATAGACACTTAAGTTTGATTTAGGTCAGCCGTTACTTCAGAGTTAAACTGGATGAGCTAAGTCAGCGTATTATGTAAGTGATTTTTTCTGAACAGGTCTATAGAGACTAATCTACAGTCAACTGTCCGATACACCAGTGCATTAGGATACTGTTATTAAGCAGGATTTAGGTCAAAGATATTTAAAAGAGAAAAAAAAAAGCATAACAAATTAGATAATGTCTTATTTTATCTGTGGATTGTTTCCAATTTCAAGAATAATTGTATAGAGTTGAAGGAAGTGTTGAACTTTTCAAGGTTCCTCCAGATTCTTGAATGTACCTACTTTAGGAAGAATTTCCCTGCATACTTTACATTCATGTTAAGGCTCTGTATTTATGGACATAGACATAACATTTATCAATAGATGGTTTTTGCTCCAAGCAAAGTGATGTGAATCAAGCAATGGCTGGCTAATTGCATTAAAAGGGCAAAGAGATGTCCTAACTGTGTAATATTTCTTTACTTCCTATTTGCCACAGAGACAACATCAGAACTAAAGTGCATCGAAGGGGGATAGTTGCACAGTGATGGGCAGCAAATATAAATATACATGTACTATATGCTGAAATACATATATATTGACTGGGAACCCACAGTTCTCATAGACCGCAATGTAAATTTACTGTTCAGTGCCGTTTTTTTTTTTTCTAACACCCGCCAACTTTAAAGTCCCAAAACTGCCTAGTGCAGTTGTTTTTAATAACTAAAATGCCCTCTATTGTGAGGGCATTTGGGCAGGTTTAAAAAATTAACCAAATATCTGATCTATAATTGTATAAACCCGCAAAAAGGAAAATTTGCCCGTTTGGGGGCGCAATAATTTAGTGCTCCACTTGAAATCTAGCCCTGTATTTTTACTGTCCCTTTAGATCACCGTTCATTAGATCTGTACACAATTAGCAAAAGCTAATGATTTATAAATTACCCCAAAAATACTATTTGGAAAGCTATCTCAATCCTGTTACTGTTAAAGGGACAGTATACACCCATTTTCATATAACTGCATATAAAAGACACTACTATAAAGAAGAAAATGCAAAGATACTGATATAAAAATCCAATATAAAACCTTTTAAAAACTTACTTAGAAGCTTAAAGTTTAGCACTGTTGATGAGGCTAGGCTGGGACACCCAGTGAAAGTGGCTCCAGTCCCCCCTCCTCCCCCCTTCCCTGCATATGACAAATAACATAAACAGGATCCAGCAGAAGTCTGTAAACGTGTGTATACATTTAAAAACTTTGGGGCTTGGTTAGGAGTCTGAAAATCAGCACAATGTTATTAAAAAGTAAGCAAAGCTATACATATAGCCCTGTATGGGCTATATGAATGGGCATCTACAAAAAATGTATGCTAATATACAATTTCCATTTAACTGTGCAGCATTGTTAAATTGATGCTTTACTCTTAACAATATTAGTAGTGAAGAGAAAAAATACATTTCTTTTTTTAGTACCTATACTTTATAGAATGCTTAAACATTTTAATGAAAAACATTTCACATGTTTTAATGATTTTTAATACAAGATTTTGTTTTTCATAACATCATTATGCAGCTGCCAATCATGCAAGGTACTATATATTCCCAATGATCTAGTTTACCTGTTTCAGTGTATTAAATAGCTCCTTGACCTTTATTTTGTCTTATAAAATAGCAGATGTTGCCTGTTTAAACTGCCACCTCTACTGATGTTGTCAATATTGCTGTGTTGGCTTTAGGCCCATTTAACATAATGCTCATGCAGCAGCTTTGAATACAACAAACGCTTACAAGCTGCTTGCCCGTTTACATTTGTCCCTTTAATATTTCTGCAGCTGAAAAAATATATTAGTAGTATTTTACAATGTATTTCAAAGGACTTTTCATCCTTTAATAACTGTTTAGGTGTTTTCATTGTTAACAGTGGCATAGGGCACTGTTATTACCACCAGCATTTCCACTGAGCTCTCACCTTAAAGGGTCATTAAACACTTCAATATATTAATATTGTATTTTTTTATACAATTGCAAAAATAAATTCCATACAAAAATAGTTTTGTTCCAGGTTTTAATTATAACAGCTCAAATTCTTTGCATTAAGTACTAGACCTTAGTTTTTGGGCAGGAGATTGGGGAACGAGTAAGGGGGGTTAGTGGGTGAAACCATGAACTTTCAAAGGATGCGCCAAAGTGGTCAGACACCGATCAGTGGGCGTTCTTTAGGTGCACTCCTGTAGAACTACCATAGTTTATAAAATGTTGCCCATTGATTTGAATTGGGAGAAAAATGTAACATTGCTCTTTTCTATAATTATATATTTACAATTTGATGTTTCTGCTTTTGTTTACAGGTCGTATGAAAGACAAATTGAAATATTTTGGATTATAGGTACCAGATAATTGATGAAAGAAGCATTGTATAGTTTATCTTCTTAGCTGACAGGTAGGATACTACAACACAACATAGCACAGCTCTGCCTGGCAGACAAGTAGTTAAAGGGGCAGTCAAGTCCAAAAAAAAACGTTAATGTGTCAAATAGGGCATGTCATTTTAAACACTTTTCCAATTTACTTTATTCACCAATTTTGCTTTGTATTCTTGGTATTCTTAGTTGAAAGCTAAACCTAGGAAGGCTCATATGATAATTTCTAAGCCATTGAAGGCCGCCTCCTATCACATGCTTTTTTATTTGCTTTTCACAACAGGGGAGAGATAGTTCATGTAAACCATATAGATAACATTGTGATCAAGCCCGTGGATTGTGGCAGACACTGCACTAATTGTCTAAAATGAAAGTCAATAGATAATAAATAAAATGTCATGTGATCAGGGGCTGTCAGAAGAATCTTAGATACAAGGTAATCACAGATGTAAAAGTATATTAATATAACCATGTTTGTTATGCAAAATTGGGGAATGGGTAATAAAGGGCTTATCTATCTTTTAAAACAACAACAATTCTGGTGTTGACTGTCACTTTAATGTGCAGTGAATACTTATAAGTGAATCATTCCAAGATACAAAAGATTTTTTATAAACATTGTTCTATATTTATACAAACTTTATGATAATAGAAAATACAAATCCTATCAGAGCTTTTTTTTTTACAAAGCATTACTGGAATGACACCTTTAGATTTGATATCTAGACATCTCTATTTGTCCAAGAGGTTTATGATTCTTCCTGCATGTTCTGTTGCTATATGACCATTGAGACTTTGGGACTACATAAAAAAAAGATTTCTCTGGAAGGTAATATACAGTCAAGAGCCAGAGGGGATCTGGTTTAGTTATAAACTCATGAATTTATGCACTGTCTTCCAATTCAATTTATAAGAGCAGGAGGGAGAATAATTACTTTGTGAAATCTCTCAACGTCTTTCATTTGTGACACATGGAATACAAGCTAGTCCAAAAATCTCATTGGTCAAGGGGGATAAAGTGCAGAGCATGAGGAAGATTAAAAGAGAAGCCAGTGTTCATCGTTCCTGCCAGTTGATAGTTACTGTTTGATCATGGAAGACAACATATGGAATCATGTCACAGCATGACCCTAATTTAAAATATTTAAAACATTGTACTTTTCTCAGCTCTGTATCTATCATTATAATGGTTGACAGTTTGACAGCATACAGAGAAATCACGCAAAATATTTGAGGGCTTTTTTTTAAGCATTATATTACAAAGTAGTTATCTATCGTTCACATCCAGAAGAGTTAGATAAATGGTTCTTAAAATCTTGGTAAACTTTCCCCTTTATAAAAACATATCTGGAATTTTAGTGATATTTTGGATGGAATTAAATTAATCAGTTGTAATGAAGATGCTCTATCACTTACTTTTTTAATATAGATTTGACATTCCCCACACTCCGCCACCCAAGTACATTTTTCTGTGAGCTAACGTTTTGAATTGTTCTCCAATCGGCGCTCTAGCTACAGCAAAAGTGCCATAAGGAGAGAGCACTGACTGGACAATTCAAACCTTTAGCTCACATTAAAATTGACTTTCAGCACTACATTAAAAGTAAGTTACAGCACATCTTCATTACAACTGATGAATTAGCCTCTATCTAAAACATCACTAACATTCTGGATCTGTTGTTATAAAAGGGGGAGTTTCCCATCACTTTAAGCTACAATTTATCCTTATAAATATCTTTGAATAACCTTGCAGTACTGGCGAGACTACTTAGATAATAATCCCACTAGACCAGAGAGCTTTAAATCATCAGACTCATTGGGGTATATTTATTAAGCAGCAGATCCTGCAATCGACCCCCGAAGTTTCCGGCTCGCCGGAAACAGAAGTTAAGGTGGCGGACTGCAATCATCCTGATCTGATCTGATCGGATGATTGACACCCCCTGCTAATGGCTGATTGGCCACAAATGTGCAGGAGGTGGCATTGCACAAGCATTTTCCAGGAAAGCTTGTGCAATGTTAAATGCCAACAGCATATGCTGTCGGCATTTAGCAAAGTCGGGCGGACATGATTCGCTACAGCAAATCATGTCCGCCCGCCAGTTGTTAAATCAGCTCCAATGTGTAACTTAAGGCTTCATACCTCGTATTGGAAAGGAAAGGTTTTTTATTGACCATGGTGCAGATTAGAGATAAGTAAATATTGTATAAAAGTACAATTAAAAGAAAATATTTGATCAGACAAAATGTTGCATTTTTTATCACTTTTGTTAGAGTTCAACAGAATGTGAATAAAAACATATAGAAATCACCCATATTCAAGAGAGTCGCAGTTTAACATCATTGTAATTCAGCCTCATCCACATCTTTTAGTAAAAATATATTCGGGCTGATGCAGGTTCATGGCCTAATCAAATGCATAAGCTGGTGTATCCTGCAATACTGGATAGCATATATTGTGTCCTTTCTCCTATATATATAATGGGGATGACATACATCTCCGGATCAATTGGGGAGGTGTTTAGATTATATATTTAGTTTGATAAAGTTGTTTTGTTTATACAAGATTTTGTGTGTTTCAGACTGATGGAAACCAGCGTAATATTAATGCTACCATTCTACACGGCACTGGATCTCTAATTATGAAGTTATACTATTCATCTGTTTCATAGGGTGCTATATGCCTCCATGCTCTTAGTGGGAGAGGGTGGGGGGTTTGCTTTGTTTTGTTATGTTTTATTTTAGTTTAGTTGGTTGTTATGTTAGTTTAGTTGGGTTATGTTATAAAATAAAAAACCCCAACGTTGTATGCAATTACCCCGCAAAAGGTAATCACTGAATCTGGAACTGAAAATTGAAGACTCTACATCAGCATAACTTGCATATTACTAACATTGGTCTATTTGGGTCTCACCCACCCTTTTGCACATTATACAATACTTCGCCCTGCGTGGCGTTAAGATATGAAATCTGTGTGATTGTATGCATTGTTGGATATAAATAAAATTAAAAAAAAAAAAAAAAAAACATATAGAAATGATTTAAAAGATAAATTACTCTGAATTAACATGGATTCTTTTTTTATCTTCAGCATCAAGTGAACTGGCAATATTCTGAGTTTTGACCAACAACTTTTATTTCCCTGGTTTGTAAAGTAAAGTGACTCTTTCCAGCCTTATACAAAAAATAATAAATACTATTTAAATAAAATAAGCATTATATTGCGTGGTATTGTGCTTAAAGGTATATGAAACCCAATTTTTTTCTTTCATGACTCAGATAGAGCATGAGATTTTTAACAAGTTTCTAAATTACTTATATTATCATTTCTTCATTCTTTTGGTATCTTTTGTTAAAAAGCAGGGACGTAAGCTTAGGAGCCGGCCATTTCTGGATCACTATATGGCAGCAGTTTTGCAAGAATGTTATCCATTTGCAAGAGCACTATATGGCAGCACTAGTTCCTGTCATGTAGTGCACCAGATGCTACCTAGGTATTTCTTCAACACAGAATATCATGAGAACGAAGCAAATTTTATAATAGAAGTAAATTGGAAACTTTTTAAAAATAGTACGTTCTGAATCACCAAAAATGTTTTTGGCTTTCATATCCCTTTAAAAATATGCCACCTTTATAGCAATACAAAACATTAAAACTAATATTTATGTTATGGAAATCTAGGATGGAGTTAATAATGTCCCACTTGTGCTCACTGCACTAAAACAAGATGTATATAATTCTTTACATTTGGTAAAATTACAAAATAGATTTTGTTTTCAAATGCAATTTATTTTAGAAAATGATATAAGCAGTAAATCGAGATAATTGCTGTTTTAACAAAATACCATGGTTATATTTCCCAAACACATAATAATAATAATAATAATAATAATAATAATAATAATAATAATAATGCAAACAATAATAATAATTATACAAATAATAATAATAATAATAATGCAAACAATAATAATAATAATAATACAAATAATAATAATAATAATTATTATAATAATAATACAAATAATACAAATAATAATAATACAAACAATAATAATATGAATAATAATAAAAAACTAAAACAATAATTACCTGTCCTAAATCTTCAGACGTTTTCTTTCCATCCTCTGATGCTTCTTGATAAGGCAGAATGAAGAGTTCTGCAGATGTTGGTAATCCAGGAAGGACGGCGACTAATATCTGTTTGCTGCTCACACCTGTTGCCTGGGCAGTGAGACATGAAGAAATACATGAGAAACTACTGAAACACACAGACATAAAACAGCTAAATTCTTAGCACAGGAGCATAAAAAATATTTACTGACAATAGTTTTCATACAGGTTTCCAGGAAATAAAAAGTATTTAAAGGGACATGAAAACCACAATGCACAAAAGCAGTAAGCAAGAAATCTAATAGATGGTCGAACCAATGACCAAAACAAGTTTGTATCCAGGCTATGGATGTGTGGCAATAGAATGAACTGTTCACTGTTGGTTGGTTGTTTGTTTGTTTGCTTTGCCCTTTGTAATGATTCTATACAACCTAAAATATTTAGCGAATGCTAAATAGAAGTCAAATAGTTATGATTCAGAATGATCATACAATTTTATAAACATATGCACCTCCTCCTCTTAGGACCTGATTCTATAAAGCTCTTTGTGCTGGTGAGATTTGATCTCGCCAGTATTATAAAGAGCCTGTTGTAATTCAGTAAGACAGTTTTACCTTGGGACACAAAAGGAGTGCTCACTGCATTTAAAGGGACAGAAAACCTAAAAATGTTCTTTCATGATTTGGATATTATTATTACTATCATTTATTTGTATAGGGTCGCCAAATTCCGGATAGGACATTCCAATTCACTTCTATTATCAAATCTGCTTCATTATATTGTTATCCTTTGCTAAAGGAGCAGCTTTGCACTACTGGCAGCTAGCGGAACACATCTAGTTAGCCAATCACAAGACACAAATGTGTGCAGGCACCAATCAGCAGCTAGCTCCAACTAGAGTAGGATATGTGCGCATTCTTTTTTATCAAGGGATACCAAGAGAACAAAGCACATTTGAAAATAGAAGTGCATTTAAAAGTGTCTTAAAATGACCGGCTCTATCGGAATCATACAGGTTTAATTTTCACTTTCCTATCCCTTTAAGTATGTGAAGGTGATACATACAATACAATAGGGCTCACAAAAAAAAAAATTTACAAATGATATAAAACGAATAAATTAAATATTTTAATAAAAATATCCATTGCAAATTTGTGGGCTAGATTACGAGTGGAGCGCTAACTGTTGCACCCGAATAAAAAGTTGCACAAAAACATCAAAAATACATTTAAAAGTATAGATGCACTTATATTATCAATGTGTAATCAAAATTATTTAAAAAAATTGCAAACAAAAGTTATAATATGAGGTCTCAAGCATATATATATATGTGTGTAAATATGTATTTATATGTTTTACTGTATATTTACTGTACATATTTCACATTCCAATGTTCTTCACTTACAGGATACTGTATTTTTTTCTTAAATACATACTTCTATATATATGTGTATATACCTATACCTGCAAATCTTTTCATACAGCTATAGAGGTATATACAGTATATGCATTTTTTCATGAACAGTATCAGATATATACAGAAATATATATTAGTAATAAAAAGTACATTATTTTCTATGTGAAGAACATAGGAATGTAAAATATGTATTTTGTGCATCGTGTTTTGCGATTTAGATCTCAACAAGGTTGGGTTAGCACACATGAGACTTAGTATTCTTAATATTACATATAAAATATTAAAAAAATAATATAACATCAAACATGATTAAACATACTGTAAAATATAAAGATATATTATATGGATCATTTAGAATGTATGGCTACACACATCTCCTGTCATTGGATAGTTCTCTGGAGTGCATTGCTGCACTGGAGCTGATGTTAACTTTATTTTGTAGAGATTACAAACATAGATAAGGAATAATACAATAATAAAATTTTCTATCACATTAACTAATTTTCTTTTTGTAGTTCTATGTATCTTATAGTGCTAAAGTGACATTCTATAATCTTTTAGAACATGCTATTTTATGGCCTAGATTTGGAGTTCGGCGGTAAAAGGGCTGCTAACGCTCCGCGGGCTTTTTTCTGGCCGCACCATAAATTTAACTCTGGTATCGAGAGTTTAATCAAATGCTGCGTTAGGCTCCAAAAAAGGAGCGTAGAGCATTTTTACCGCAAATGCAACTCTCGATACCAGAGTTGCTTACGGACGCGGCCGGCCTCAAAAACGTGCTCGTGCACGATTCCCCCATAGGAAACAATGGGGCTGTTTGAGCTGAAAAAAAACCTAACACCTGCAAAAAAGCAGCGTTCAGCTCCTAACGCAGCCCCATTGTTTCCTATGGGGAAACACTTCCTACGTCTGCACCTAACACTCTAACATGTACCCCGAGTCTAAACACCCCTAACCTTACACTTATTAACCCCTAATCTGCCGCCCCCGCTATCGCTGACCCCTGCATATTTTTTTAAACCCCTAATCTGCCGCTCCGTAAACCGCCGCAACCTACGTTATCCCTATGTACCCCTAATCTGCTGCCCTAACATCGCCGACCCCTATATTATATTTATTAACCCCTAATCTGCCCCCCTCAACGTCGCCGACACCTGCCTACACTTATTAACCCCTAATCTGCCGAGCGGACCTGAGCGCTACTATAATAAAGTTATTAACCCCTAATCCGCCTCACTAACCCTATCATAAATAGTATTAACCCCTAATCTGCCCTCCCTAACATCGCCGACACCTAACTTCAATTATTAACCCCTAATCTGCCGACCGGAGCTCACCGCTATTCTAATAAATGTATTAACCCCTAAAGCTAAGTCTAACCCTAACACTAACACCCCCCTAAGTTAAATATAATTTTTATCTAACGAAATAAATTAACTCTTATTAAATAAATGATTCCTATTTAAAGCTAAATACTTACCTGTAAAATACATCCTAATATAGCTACAATATAAATTATAATTATATTATAGCTATTTTAGGATTAATATTTATTTTACAGGTAACTTTGTAATTATTTTAACCAGGTACAATAGCTATTAAATAGTTAAGAACTATTTAATAGTTACCTAGTTAAAATAATAACAAAATTACCTGTAAAATAAGTCCTAACCTAAGATATAATTAAACCTAACACTACCCTATCAATAAAATAATTAAATAAACTACCTACAATTACCTACAATTAACCTAACACTACACTATCAATAAATTAATTAAATACAATTCCTACAAATAAATACAATTAAATAAACTAGCTAAAGTACAAAAAATAAAAAAGATCTAAGTTACAGAAAATAAAAAAATATTTACAAACATAATAAAAATATTACAACAATTTTAAACTAATTACACCTACTCTAAGCCCCCTAATAAAATAACAAAGCCCCCCAAAATAAAAAATTCCCTACCCTATTCTAAATTAAAAAAGTTACAAGCTCTTTTACCTTACCAGCCCTGAACAGGGCCCTTTGCGGGGCATGCCCCAAGAATTTCAGCTCTTTTGCCTGTAAAAGAATAAATACAATACCCCCCCCCCAACATTACAACCCACCACCCACATACCCCTAATCTAACCCAAACCCCCCTTAAATAAACCTAACACTAAGCCCCTGAAGATCTTCCTACCTTGTCTTCACCATACCAGGTTCACCGATCCGTCCTGAAGAGCTCCTCCGATGTCCTGATCCAAGCCCAAGCGGGGGCTGAAGAGGTCCATGATCCGGTCAAAGTCTTCATCCAAGCGGGGCAGAAGAGGATCTTCCATCCGATTGAAGTCATCATCCAGGCGGCATCTTCTATGGTCTTCCATCCGGAGCGAAGCGGCAGGATCCTGAAGACCTCCAGCGTGGAACATCCATCCGGACCGACGACTGAACGACGAATGACTGTTCCTTTAAGGGACGTCATCCAAGATGGCGTCCCTCGAATTCCGATTGGCTGATAGGATTCTATCAGCCAATCGGAATTAAGGTATGAATTTTCTGATTGGCTGATGGAATCAGCCAATCAGAATCAAGTTCAATCCGATTGGCTGATCCAATCAGCCAATCAGATTGAGCTCGCATTCTATTGGCTGATCGGAACAATCGGTTAATTGTAGGTAATTGTAGGTAGTTTATTTAATTATTTTATTGATAGGGTAGTGTTAGGTTTAATTATATCTTAGGTTAGGACTTATTTTACAGGTAATTTTGTTATTATTTTAACTAGGTAACTATTAAATAGTTCTTAACTATTTAATAGCTATTGTACCTGGTTAAAATAATTACAAAGTTACCTGTAAAATAAATATTAATCCTAAAATAGCTATAATATAATTATAATTTATATTGTAGCTATATTAGGATGTATTTTACAGGTAAGTATTTAGCTTTAAATAGGAATCATTTATTTAATAAGAGTTAATTTATTTCGTTAGATAAAAATTATATTTAACTTAGGGGGGTGTTAGTGTTAGGGTTAGACTTAGCTTTAGGGGTTAATACATTTATTAGAATAGCGGTGAGCTCCGGTCGGCAGATTAGGGGTTAATAATTGAAGTTAGGTGTCGGCGATGTTAGGGAGGGCAGATTAGGGGTTAATACTATTTATGATAGGGTTAGTGAGGCGGGTTAGGGGTTCATAACTTTATTATAGTAGCGCTCAGGTCCGCTCGGCAGATTAGGGGTTAATAAGTGTAGGCAGGTGTCGGCGACGTTGAGGGGGGCAGATTAGGGGTTAATAAATATAATATAGGGGTCGGCGATGTTAGGGGTAGCAGATTAGGGGTACATAGGGATAACGTAGGTGTTGCGCGCGATTTGCGGTCGGAAGATTAGGGGTTAATTATTTTAAGTAGCTTGCGGCGACGTTGTGGGGGGCAAGTTAGGGGTTAAGAAATATAATATAGGGGTCGGCGGGGTTAGGGGCAGCAGATTAGGGGTACATAAGTATAACGTAGGTGGCGGTCGGCAGATTAGGGGTTAAAAATTTAAATAGAGTGGCGGCGATGTGGGGGGACCTCGGTTTAGGGGTACATAGGTAGTTTATGGGTGTTAGTGTACTTTAGGGTACAGTAGTTAAGAGCTTTATAAACCGGCGTTAGCCAGAAAGCTCTTAACTCCTGCTATTTTCAGGCGGCTGGAATTTTGTCGTTAGAGCTCTAACGCTCACTTCAGAAACGACTCTAAATACCAGCGTTAGAAAGATCCCATTGAAAAGATAGGCTACGCAAATGGCGTAGGGGGATCTGCGGTATGGAAAAGTCGCGGCTGAAAAGTGAGCGTTAGACCCTTTAATCACTGACTCCAAATACCAGCGGGCGGCCAAAACCAGCGTTAGGAGCCTCTAACGCTGGTTTTGACGGCTACCGCCGAACTCCAAATCTAGGCCTTAGTGTTTAAGTCCAGCAAAGTCCTACAATTGGATCAGTATCAGTTTCTACATGGGACCAGCAGTGCTCTGCAGGTCTCGAGCAGCCCTTTAACTATGTTAATAACCCATTGTGGGGGGTTAAACACATAGCATTACAGGAATGCTAGTATTTAAATTACCTGCTCTAAGTGATTAGAACATATCTTTTTAACATTATAATGGCCCTTTAGATAATGCATTAAAGGGATAGGAAAGTCAAAATAAATCTTGCATGATTTAGATAAAGCATGTTATTTTTAAAACACTTTTAAATTAACTCCTATTTTCAAATGTGCTTAATTTTCTTGGTATCCTTTGTTGAAAAAGAATACCAACATATCCTACACTAGTGGGATCTAGTTGCTGATTGGTGCCTGCACACATTTGTCTCTTGTGATTGGCTAAATAGATGTGTTCAGCTAGCTGCCAGTAGTGCAATGCTGTTCATTTAGAAAAGGATAACAAAAGAATGAAGCAAATTTGATAATAGAGTAAATTGGAAAGTTGTTTAAAATTGTATGTTCTAAATCATGAAATAATATTTGGGTTTCCTGTCTCTTTAATTGCTTAATTTTAGCTATTCACAATAGTCTTCTGTTTTAAGAACTTACAAATTCAGACAATTTCCATTCACCATGACCAGGTTTTAAATAAAATAAAATAATAAGGGGGCGGAGCCAACTGCAGAGCTGGTGGGTAGTGTTTTGATGCAGCTCCCGGGCCCAAGATCCTAATATAGGGGTCTATCCACACTTTATAGCAACCTATTTGAAGCCAGAATTCATGTGGATGGACCTAAGAACTAGCAGTGTGTTCTGATGAACTTATAGGGTCCCAGGGAGACTGCATCGGCCCGTCTTAACTGTTTTGTGCTGCTGAGCCAGATGGGAAAGACGCCATATTGGGGGCGCTTTATCTTCTATGCAGGTCTTTAGCTAACCCCTTCACTTAAAAGCAACTGAAAACCCACTGTCCCTCAAGGTCTGTGATCCAGACTACAATATGAAGATCTTGTCTCACTTTCTAGAGGAGATGAGGTACCTCCTTGAAAGCCATCATGCTCGCTTAGCTGACAGACTGTATGCCGCTACAAATAGAAATGGCGACCATCAGACCCGGCAGCCCGACCTAGCTGAGCACATCTTAAGAGATCAGGATGGGGATGGTGCTATGGGGCCCCGGTGCCTACTCCCTCCCTGCAGCATATCTAATGAAGGTCGGGTTGCGATCACAGCAAGGGAGAAAACTTGCAATAGTACACCTTCTAACTACATCAAACAACAAGGCGGATCACATCCAGGAAACGGATACCCACTAGGCATACCCGCGGACAAGTCTCTCACTGTGGCAATGGTAATACTACAAGACGCAAAGCCAGATCAGCATAGCCTTGTACAAAGGGGGAGAGCGGAAACCCGACAGGTCAAATACTCATATCCTCCTCCCGAGCCGTCCTCTGCTTGTGACTCTCCGGGTGATCTCACGTACATCAGCAACTCAGTGCAGCACCATCCCGGAGACCGACTGGAACAAGCTACGGGCAGAGATCTGTGCTCAGTGAATGTACAGTCGGGGTTCTGTATGCAGGATTCTCCTGATAGCGGAAGTCTTGCATCTCTACACCTAGTGTGTTACCTTACCTCTCCACGCTTTGGTCAGGCTGCCCCCAGAAGCGGCATTGGATAGATCTAGAGTCCGGACTCCCTGTCAGCAGCTCAGCCATCCATTGTTGGGCTACAACTGTTCTTCACAGGTTTAATAGGAGATCAGGTTATGTCATATACAACGGTGGGTGTACTCCCTCACATTACCACGCTGCAGCCGCAACAGGTCTATACATATCTGAAACTGCGATTCCAACTTAAAGACTGTACAGTACAGATAGCACATACATTACTGGACTTTCAATGATCTTGAGCCCCGTATTGGCCGACTAGCTAATTCTAGGCAGACTTTCCTCGCTTTCGCCACGGGGTGTAGGGTGACTACCCTGAAGTTTATAGTCACTGGAGGCCTATTTACGCAGATAGTGCAGCACTAAATGTGGACATACATCGCACTATCATAGGGTTACACTTTTTTATTCATCCCATGAATAGAATGCTTATGCTATAGCTCTTGAAAGTGTTTGCTTTGTACCGGATGCCATATGCTTCTAATGTTGTTTTTCCTATTACTTTAAAGTTTGAAAGTAAGGTTTATATCTATTCACTCTGTTTCCTAATATTTCAGGTTAATTTATCTTACATGAATGTGAATGTTGATTGAACCTACTGTGTGTTTTTAAAAAAAACAGATTTTTCTTCTCAGCCTGACATCACTAATTACTATATATGGTTCACTGCTTTTGCCCTAGTATATAAGTCTGGCGCAGCGGCATAAATCCACACCGTTCTCTACCTGGCATTATAGAATATCCCTACAGTAATTGTACATAAATATACAAATATAGATACTAGTAGGGTTTTCAGTGCTCTAGCACTCAAGGCTACATATTTTAGCATCAGCATAATTCAGACTCGCTTCCTATGCTATACTTACTATTCTACCTATATATTATGGTCTGTGTGTCGACTTGCTAACCTCTAGATTTCAGACACAACTTATTTACTATTATATATAAGGCTGCATCAAGAGTTAATTTTCCCAGCACATCATTAACAATGATAATTAAAGATGTACCTTCCTTTACACAGTTCGGTAGACTCTGTTTGTAAATTGAGACTAATGTTGATGATCATAGTTTACTCATGTTTTAAAAATTGTTATAACTGTGTTTTACTCCTTGCTAATACTCTATTATCAGTGAGACACAATTATTATTCATGGTGGCACGCTAATTTGAGGTGACTTTATTTTATGTTATACTTGCTGTTTCTCCTTTTTATCATTGTATGTTTTAAGTGTGGGCTGGGATTACCTTGTAGACTATTTCCTGCTTTTTGCAGACTTTCTGTGGATATTACCTACATAAGGTGTTTCAAATGTCCTGCCTTTTTCAATGTTACCAGAAGCAATTCAGCTTAGCGAGATAGAGATCTGTTCACCACTAGATCCTCAAAGTTCATGGACACCATATAGTTTGATTTGCTGATCCCTACCACTCTGAATCCTCCTATGGTTTGGGTGTCTGCGGCCGAGATACCTGAACCTTTCCATGTTTACCCCCATAGTTGGGATTGGCAACTCATACACAGATAGGAGACCACATAAATAGTAAGATAAAACCAATATTCACCAACAGCTTTCTATACAAGCCCCTGCAATTAGCCCCAGATTTTTGCTCATCATCAAGATCTATATACTGCTATGTGTAATCTTGTATTTGAACACTCAATAGGTGTATTAAGGCAGGCTGGTCCTGCATTCTGCATAGTCGCCCTACGCATGGTACCAAAGCTAAGCTACATAACTCTTGCCAAATTTAGTCATCAGGATTTATTGGACTCTGGTATGTTGGGTTCTACACTGGTTCAATGTGCATTTAGTCCTCTTTATGTATACCCTAATGACCCATATGTCTAGAGGGCTTCCTACATAGATGCGGTGCCTTGTTTTATCTAAGCATGCTTTTCTTGAATTTAATATTGCAATCACCCTGGCCTCTCTTGGAAGGTATGGCTTCTGAACATATCTGGCTCACCTTACTTAATTTACCACCTCCTCCTCCCCCCCTCATAATGCGCTTCCTTTATTGGGAGAATTAACTATGCGGTCTCTCTTACTTATACCGCACCCTAACCACCTTTTTTACGAGCATATCTAATATTCCAGTGACTTTATTTTCCCCCTTTCAATTTTAGCTATGAAAATAACAAAAATTCTGAGGTTTCATCATTGAGATCCATAAGTGGTCTCCTCTGAATCAAATGGCCCTCTGTAAAACATGCTGTACCACGCGATATGGGGCCTCTTTAATGGAATAGAGGGCTCTGCTCTTCTTATTGGCATGTCCTTTTTAAAACTGTTTTATCTTCTGCAGCAAACCCATAACACACTAACCTTTCCCCATATAGTTAGAAGATATTGCTCATTGTATGTGTAACTATAATATTTAACTTAAGGTTTGCATTTCTGTTATAGTTATACAAAATAACTTGTTATGCACATTTTTGGAATGTAACTGTATGATGCTGCAATGCTTATTATGTATGCCATTTTTCCTCAATAAAAATTAAAATTAAAAAATAAATAAATAAATAAATAAATAAGGGATTAGGCAACTGTGAGTTCAAAATAAACCTATTGCAATCCGAAAAAAATAAAAAAAAATAAAAAAAATAATAACACTTATTTTATATGAAGCAGAGTAAATCAAGTCAAAATAATAAAATAAACAATCAATAAACAACAAGAACACATTTCTTCCCCAAAAGATAACATTAACCTTGTAAGTATTTCTTATTAAGATCAGTAATTGGGGATGTCTGTATTCTGATATTCAAATAACAGAGCAAGTTTTCCCCTTGACATTAGTTCTTATTTTATTAATATTACTATACAACATTGGGCCGATTTATCAATGTCTGGCGGACATGATACGCTGTAGCGTATCATGTCCACTAGACATCGCTGAATGCCGACAGCGTGAATGCCGACATGCTATTTCACATTGCACAAGCAGTTCTGGTGGCCGCTAGCAGGGGGTGTCAATCAACCCGATCATATAGGATCAGGTGGATTGATGTCCGTCACCTCAGCTTCTTAACTCCTGGTTCCGGCGAACCTGAAGTGTCGTGCGGAAACAGAGGCATTGGGGCCAATATATATTAACCTGATGAAGAGCTCTGTGTCAGGCATAAAACATTTAGGTTCTATAGTAAAAGGGGTCTGTTGACTCTAATGACCAAATTTGTTTTACTTGGACATTATTAAATGTAAGTTTAAATCTTTTTCCCACTCTGTCTTTGACTACATTTAAATGTAATACATTGTTGGCGTATAGTTTTCAAGCAACTGCAAGTCCATGAATGAGGACATCAGAACAAGTTTGGTCTTCTGTGCTGAGACACTTCAACTTGATGGAGCAAATAGACTTTGAAGCTGGTTTTCAAGACTTGCTGTCCTATCACAAAGTAGTGATTCGTTAATAAACTTATACAAGTTTATATTTTTTTTACAGCCTGACTTTCAATTTTGTCCACCGACATAGTGATCACACCAAAGCCTTAGGCGTGAGTTTCCAAGTTAATCAATGACAATGAGTGGATTTGTATACACATGAACAGGGTACTCATTTGATCTCTTACTACTACTAACTGTCTAAAAAAAATACAATTATTGACACCCTTTTAGTCAATACTTTTATAATGCCTTATGAGTTTAGATAATACATGGCAAGGGATCTGAGACCATTCCTCCATACAGAATCTCTCCAGATCCTTCAAATTTTGAGGTTGATGCTGGTGGACTCTCCTCTTCAGTTCACCCCACATGTTTTCTATGGGGTTCAAGTCAGGGGACTGGGATGGCCATGGCAGGACCTTGAATCTGGGGTCAGTAAATCATTTTTGGGTTGATTTTGATATATGTTTTGGTTCATTGTCCTGCTGGAAGATTCAACCACAGCCCATTTTAAGCTTCCTGGTTTAGGCAGTAAGGGGTTCATTTAAATATCTGTTGATATTTGATACCAACTTTGGTTTTCTCACTAGGCCAGAGTACAAGTGGTGTGCTAATGATAGTGCAGGAAGAGATAAGCAGCTTATATTAGTGCACAACTTGATATTACAAATACATGGTGAATCCCAAAAACCAGAGAATTATTAGCGTGGCTGACATTGCTATAGCGCAACCTATACTTTTGATGGATATTGTGGCCACGCTAAATAGGACTGGTATTACAAGTTGAAAGTTATAGTTTGCACTAGAGTGAAAGCCAGAACTGCACTAGAATATTTAGCATGACTTGACACTTGAAGTAAACTGTAAGAGTTAAAATAAATGTTTACAAAGCAAATCAAAAGCATATTTTTAAAAAGTATTACGTTCATATATACACTTTTTAATAAAAAAAATGCCATATTAATATTAATAAAAAAGGTTTAAAGGGGTTAAAAGGGATATGCTATGTGACAAGGTGTTTGGCAGGAAAAGCCTCCAATTTCTAAATATGTGTATGTGTGGATGCATATGTGTATATATGTTTAAACATGTATATACATATGTATTTATGTGTTTCCATGCTTAAATCAAACATAAATCAAATCGGAAGATCAACAACTGCCTGGGTGCTCTTAAGAATACAATGTCCAGAATACAAGTAAAGCACTCTCTGGTCTTCAGTCAACTGTGAAGAATCAATTTATTCAAGCGTGACGTTTCAGGGTAGACAAACCCCTTCCTCTGACAATCAAAATAGTGTACAAACAAAACTTTTAAAGGCCTGGAGGGCCCTTTTCTATTAGTCTGCCAATGAACAGGCAGCTTTTACAAAACAAGAAAGGAGTGTGAGAATTGGCGCTAAATATCTACCCTAAGCCGAGTACAGAGGGGGTCCCTCTCTAAAAAAAACACCAGGGAAAATGTAGAGAATATAGGAGTAGTACTGGCGCTAAAGCTAGGGTTAAAACCAAAATATAAGGGTGTGAGGAAATATCACTTAGTCCGCCATAGAAAACAGAAAAAACAGATAATACAGACTAAAAAATAATTAGCTGAATAATACAACAAATAGCTAAGTAGGATCAGAGTTTAATAAAGAATATACAGGAAAAAACACGATAAAAAATGGTACCAATCTGATGGTAAAAATAGTGGTAGTAAAACACAGTTAGTGTAATTACTTAAGATCTTAGGATTAGCTCGAATAAAAGCAGATTACAAAACAGTTAAATGTAAATTACATAAACCAAAATCACTGCACTGTGGGTGTATACACAATATAAAACGGGGAATGTGGACTTCCAATGGCAATATTGGTTAAAATAAAATTATTGGCCTTTGTGTATTATAAAAAAGCTGCCACATCAATATCTTTATTTAAGCCCCATGGGTTCCTTGTATTGAAGGCATGGATCCAATATGTTTCCCTTTGTCGTAGTAGGATTTCCCTATTTCCCCCTCTTTTCCCAATCTGGACCTGTTCCAAGACTGTACCTCTAAAACATTCCGGGTCACAATTATGGACCAATTTATAATGGTCAGATAAATTATGTGTCTTGAGTCCTGCTTTTATATTAGTGACATGTTCATATAAGCGTTTTTATAATACACAAAGGCCAATAATTTACAGTAACAAATTATTCTCTAGACCTATATCTATCTCTTCATATTTGTTTATTTTGATACATTTTTTGGTCCATAATAATATTCTTCATTGATTTTTATTCTTTATCAGAACCAAAAATACCCTCAGGTTTTTCAATATACTCCATATACACTCTTTTATCGTTGATTGTAGTCAACATAACTTTCTGTAATATGTAATTAAATTATGTTTATGAAATTTCTGTAATAGATGTGAAATGTAAAATATTTTAAGCACTATCATCACTTTGTTCATGAATTTATCTTAAAGTCTTTAAATATTGTTTAAGAGCTTATTACCGTTTTTATCATGCATTAATTTAGATCGATTTTTAATATTTATTAAATATTTATTAAATTTTATAATTATACATAATGGTGCAACAAGTATTAAGTGTACGTATGAATTGTACTAAAAAGCTTTGATCTCGAGTGTCAGTGTTTCAGGAAAGCAGCAGGGTTAATGTCTGTAAAGGGATGTCAGATTTCTGAATGCGTCTTTAGTTACCAGACGTTGGGTGAGATAGGAGGTTCCCCCGAAATGACACAGGTGATGTCGGCATTACGCTGCTACCCGGAAATACGGGACACAGTAGTAGCCTCACAGCGCTATAAAGCAGGGAGTTACCTGACCGCAAAAACACCACTGACGAAGAAGGGAACGTATTACGGGCCCTTCGATACGCGTAAGGTTTTGACTGTAAAATATTTTTTGAGGCTGAAGGCCTCTCTAAGAGAAGGATAATCCGTGGTGAAGAAAGCTATACACCTCTAGTGTGTTATATGAACTGTTGGGAACTGTGCAGAGAAACTGTGATTTTAAAAATGATTGAGATACCTCATTGTATTGAGGTTGTAAATTGTGAGTTGAAATAACTACAGTTTATTTTGTATTTTATTTGTAATAAATGGTATAACACTATTAGCCCTCCCTGGCTTGTGTTTTCTCTCCCTATTTGTGGCTATATCATTTTACATATGAACGGAAGGAGACTGAATTGAGGGTGATACCGGAAGTTTCTGCCTGCTGTGTGATCTGAGGTTTCAAATCCACCTATTCTACTATCCATACTCTGGGAGTGCCTGATACTTACCTCATATTGATTGAGGTTAAACCAAGTAAGTGCATATCTGATAGGGGGAGAAATTATACCCCCCTTTTGGCACAAGTTATCAAGATTGAAGGACTTTACTTGCACCTAATTCTATTATCTTTTATTTTTCTATTTTTTGTATTATTGATGAATTAACATATTTTTATCAATTGTATCTATTTTATTATGTATGTACTCTTCACAGAAATTTTACACATTACGCTATGAGTGATTTTAAACAGTCTGATATAATTGTCTAGTATATATTGACTGGTATACACACATTTATTTATTTATTTTCTTTTAACCTATTTAATTCCGATATAATACTATATGAATTTTGTTCAGTTTTATATTTGATTTAGTATACAGGGATAATCACTATTCCTAGTATTTACCATATTTATTGGATTGTATATAGATCTTCTAGATAAAGCGCCATCTCCGATCTTTCCATTCTATTTGTTTTTTTGATAAGTTTTGGGACTTATCTATTGTATGGCGATTGGCAGCTTTTTCATTTAGCTCTATTTATACTACTTTAACCAGGTATCCCTCACTAGTGGAGCTTTTGGAGCTTACCTGTAGACCTTTTGTCCCGGGTATTCTAATATTTGTACTATACAGGGAGTGCAGAATTATTAGGCAAGTTGTATTTTTGAGGATTAATTTTATTATTGAACAACAACCATGTTCTCAATGAACCCAAAAAACTCATTAATATCAAAGCTGAATAGTTTTGGAAGTAGTTTTTAGTTTGTTTTTAGTTATAGCTATTTTAGGGGGATATCTGTGTGTGCAGGTGACTATTACTGTGCATAATTATTAGGCAACTTAACAAAAAACAAATATATACCCATTTCAATTATTTATTTTTACCAGTGAAACCAATATAACATCTCAACATTCACAAATATACATTTCTGACATTCAAAAACAAAACAAAAACAAATCAGTGACCAATATAGCCACCTTTCTTTGCAAGGACACTCAAAAGCCTGCCATCCATGGATTCTGTCAGTGTTTTGATCTGTTCACCATCAACATTGCGTGCAGCAGCAACCACAGCCTCCCAGACACTGTTCAGAGAGGTGTACTGTTTTCCCTCCTTGTAAATCTCACATTTGATGATGGACCACAGGTTCTCAATGGGGTTCAGATCAGGTGAACAAGGAGGCCATGTCATTAGATTTTCTTCTTTTATACCCTTTCTTGCCAGCCACGCTGTGGAGTACTTGGACGCGTGTGATGGAGCATTGTCCTGCATGAAAATCATGTTTTTCTTGAAGGATGCAGACTTCTTCCTGTACCACTGCTTGAAGAAGGTGTCTTGCAGAAACTGGCAGTAGGACTGGGAGTTGAGCTTGACTCCATCCTCAACCCGAAAAGGCCGCACAAGCTCATCTTTGATGATACCAGCCGAAACCAGTACTCCACCTCCACCTTGCTGGCATCTGAGACGGACTGGAGCTCTCTGCCCTTTACCAATCCAGCCACGGGCCCATCCATCTGGCCCATCAAGACTCACTCTCATTTCATCAGTCCATAATCAGTCTTGAGATATTTCTTGGCCCAGTCTTGACGTTTCAGCTTGTGTGTCTTGTTCAGTGGTGGTTGTCTTTCAGCCTTTCTTACCTTGGCCATGTCTCTGAGTATTGCACACCTTGTGCTTTTGGGCACTCCAGTGATGTTGCAGCTCTGAAATATGGCCAAACTGGTGGCAAGTGGCATCTTGGCAGCTGCACGCTTGACTTTTCTCAGTTCATGGGCAGTTATTTTGCGCCTTGGTTTTTCCACACGCTTCTTGCGACCCTGTTGACTATTTTGAATGAAACGCTTGATTGTTCGATGATCACGCTTCAGAAGCTTTGCAATTTTAAGAGTGCTGCATCCCTCTGCAAGATATCTCACTATTTTTGACTTTTCTGAGCCTGTCAAGTCCTTCTTTTGACCCATTTTGCCAAAAGAAAGGAAGTTGCCTAATAATTATGCACACCTGATATAGGGTGTTGATGTCATTAGACCACACCCCTTCTCATTACAGAGATGCACATCACCTAATATGCTTAATTGGTAGTAGGCTTTAAAGCCTATACAGCTTGGAGTAAGACAACATGCATAAAGAGGATGATATGGTCAAAATACTCATTTGCCTAATAATTCTGCACTCCCTGTATATATATATATATATATGTACTGGGAACACAGTTACCTTAGTCAGCAATATAAAGGCACTTTTAAGTGCACCCCACACCCGCTAACTGTAATGCCCCAAAACTGCCAAGTGCAGTTTTATTTTGAACAAAAAAAAACTATAATGCCCTCTGTTTTGAGGGCATTTGGGGCACTTTTAGAATATAAACCAGAGATCTAATCTCTGGTTAATTTTAGGAGCACTAATTGCTATTGTGAGCTCATGGTAGCAAAAACCAGTCACTTGTAATGGCTGGTTATTTATAGTGCGCCCCCAAACCGGAAAATTTGCCCATTTGCAGGTGCGTGATAATTTAGCCCCCTTGTAATCCTGCCCTATATATTATATTATTTTGTCAATTTACCTTGAATTCAAGAATTGTTTTAAACTGGTATAAAAACATGAAACATTCGTATCTCTAGAAATATCTTTGTATTATACATAATTATTGTTTCTTTACAGAGCATATTACAGACATCTGTCTTTAACGTGGGTATATAAATCAGGATTAATTCTTACACACAGTGCATGTTAACTGTAGCGATTTTATTTTCATTACATTTTTCGATAACGGAAACACGTGTTATTATCTAGGGAATTTAGGGATGCTACGTTTGCCTGACAATTTGAGTTTTTCTTAAATATTTCTGACTGTAGCAATTTTGCTGATTATTGCTCATTATTGATGTGAAGATGTTGTATTGAACAATATCTTGTTGGCAGATACATTTACTTGATTGTCTGATGTCAGCTGCTTGCTTGTTCTGATGCTTAAACGTAATGCTTACAATGGGCTAGTTATGAGTGGAGTGCTAACTGTTGCTCACAAGCGATATTGGGTCTATCGAGGGTGTTTGCGCGCATTGGAATAAAGGTGTATTACAAATAAAAAGTAAACTTGCTGGCTCAAGCGCAATTGAATTTAACATGCGTCAGGTTAGCGAGACTTCAGAGTTCTGGTTATTTGTTATGCTCAAATAAAAAGTGTAACAAAAAAGACATAAAAAATGCATTAAAAAGTACAGTTATACTCAGAATAAAACTATATAATAAAACATTTAAATGAAAAGTTATAAGGGCTCCAAGATATGAGGCCTCAATGCAAAGGGCTTTAACATAGATATACATACATATATGTAGTGTTTATGTGTTTACATATGTATTTATGTGTTTTACTGTATATTTACTCTATATGTTTTTGTGTCTTTATAATGTCCTTTTTATTCTTAAATACATATTTCAATATATATCTGCATATACCTATACCTGTATATCTATTCCTCTAAATATATATGTATAGATATGTATTTTACATGAACAGTATCAGATATATATATAGAAATATATATTTAATAATAAAAATATCATTATGTGAAGAACAAAGGAATGTAAAAAATAAGTTTTTTTTATGTTTCTCAATTTAGATCTTAATGCGGTCGGGTTAGTACACATGAATACTAAGTATTCTTAAAGCACGTTATTAAAATATTACATATAAAATATTAAAAAAAAATGAATATAAATTATTAAATTGTAAAATATGTAGATTTGTTCTATAAATTATTTAGAATATTTTACAGTAGGTTTAATATTTTTTAATAATTTATATAAATTTATTTTAATATCTTATATGTAATATTTCAATAACACTCCTTAAGAATACTAAGTTTTCATGTGCACTAACCCAACCGTGTTAAGATCTAAATAGAGAAACAAGATGAGGATGCGCAAAAACACATATTTTACATTCCTATGCTCTTCTAAAAAAAAAAATATGTTTTATTATTAAATATATATTTCAATACATATCTGATACTGTTCATGTAAAAACATCTTTCTCTCAATATATATACAGGTATAGGTATACACAGATATATACAGTATATATATATATATATATATATATATATATATATATATATATATATATATATTGATATATGTATTTAAGAATAAAAAGGAAATTATCCTGTAAGTGAAGAACATTGGAATGGGAAATAAGTACAGTAAATATACACTAAACTCCATATAAAAACATAAATACATATGTGTATATACTGTATATATATATATATATATATATATATATATATATATATATATATATTTGGAGCCCTTTGCGGTCAGGTAGCTGAAGACATGGAAAATCAAATGTATGCAATGTTCAATAAAGCGTTTAACTGCGTATGATATTCATCTATCTATCTATCTATCTACCTATCTATCTATCTATCTATCTATCTATCTATCTATCTATCTATCTATCTACCTTTATATATAAAAATATGTATTGATGAAACAATAGAACATATTCTGGTATGTGAAGAACTTTGGAATGTGAAATATATGTTTCATTTCGGGTTAGCGCACTTGAGAAAATGCAATCCGGTTTGCGCGCAAGTAAGGTGTTATTTGTTCCCCACTTTTCGCTCCCAATTAAAGTCTATAGGAGAATACGTTAATGTAGTCACAATATTCTAACTCTAGCTTTTTGCATGCGTCAGATTAGCGCAAGAGTGAAAGCTTTTTACTTTCAACTTGCAATAGGTGCAGTATCTAAGGAGCGAAAAAGGCCAAATTTGAGTGCAATTAGCGATAATTAGTGCTCATTATTGGGATGGGACAGCTAAAATATTTGTTTTTTTGTTGTTTTTAAAGTTATTGTTATTTACATATTTTTGGGGCATTCATGGATGTACCCACGTGATTTGTTTCAGCTCTTCAAACAAACATTATGTCTATGTTGATGGCACGGCTGGAGAGTCCGGCATTATGAGCCTAGTGACTTCATCTTTGCTTCGCAGCAGCTAAGGGGGAAGACCTTATATCAAGGTTGGATATTGCTTCTTTTTTGCTTTGATTGATGAACAGTTAAGCAGGTGGAAGGACCATGTTTGTATGTATCTGCAATTTAACATATGGAATGCTTGTCACATATTCTGCTGAGTGTCGAGTTACAAGTTGGAAGTAACTCTAATATGGGACTGCATCTAGGATTATTAGCGGTTTATCTATAAAATGCTTATATGGACTCTTCTATTGCCTGATCTAACCGCATTGACACTTACCTTGCTTGTGCTTTGTGATCCCTTACTGCATTTACTACTGCTTGTTTAAGGTGTATATTTCCTTATTTACTTGTGGTGCAGACATTTGTTTCCGGAACAACTTAGACCCCCATTATGTTTACCTGCTCAGATTATACCTCTTGGATTTTCCCACAATAATTCTGCGTGCAGCCGGGGTCTATTTTGACCTGGCATCGTCTGACTTTATATGAATAATAATAGCGCTGTACCTACGTGAACAACCTGGGTTCGAGTCACGTAACTGGTCTTACATACAATAGCATTTTTTATTATAATTTTAGCTGCTTGTTGTATTTATTTGTATAAATTTTGAACAAGAAATTTTTTGCGCTCTAATGCCGACCACAACAAATATAAAAAAATATAAAAAACTGATGAAAAAATGTATATCTGATAAAAATGTATATCTGATAAAAAAGTATATGTATACACTCCCAATGGAATTATTTATATTCTTAAAAATTGTCCATATAGTCTCAAAATGGGGATACCAAAAAATGACTTGACCACAGTACCTTGTAATGGAGTAAAATAATTTAAAGGTAAAATTCTTGCAGCTGGTGTTTTGCAGTTGGTATTTTGCAGGTTCTTTCCTTGGAATGCTATCCCAAACGGTTCCTCTATAGAAGGATTGGATTCCAATTGTTGTGCCTTTATAGTGCAGCCTTGTTCCAGCCAGCAATTCACCGGTCTTGGCTCAGAAGTGATAACATAAAACAAAAAGAAAAAAACAGGCGCACAAAGCACGATTCAAGTGTAAAAGTTTTAATAACAAAGTGACACACGCACAGTAATAATTGCACTTCCTAGATTAAAATGAATGATATGCATTAAAACAACACTCCTTGGGTCTGCAGCTCCTGTAACAGTAGCACAGATGGTCTTTCTCCTTACAGTTTTTGTCAAACAGCATCAGGTGATGGTGATCCGGATCCTCAACCTGAGCGTGTGACCAGCTTCTGTGAACAGGTTATTCTGTTTCCCAAATAGAGTGACAGTCTGCAGTGACTGGCCTGACGCGTTTCCCCCGACTTTAGATTACTTTAATCTAGTAAGTGCAATTATTACTGTGCGTGTGTCACTTTGTTATTAAAACTTTTACACTTGAATCGTGCTTTGTGCGCCTGTTTTTTTCTTTTTGTTTTATGGTATTTATTTGTATGCTGAATACCACAGTATGATCTGCAGTGTGAGCCGAATATATATTTCTGTTTATATATTTTTAAATAAAACATTTTTCTCACTTTAACTAATAAATATTTTTGATATTTTTGATAAAAGAGTGTGGTAGTGCCTTTACTTTTCATGGGAGAAATTTATTAGGATTTGTCCTATCTTCTTAGTCCATTTTTTAAAACATTTTTGTAATTATAAGGGTTTGCACCAAGGCTAATTCTTTAAGTATTTATGTATAAGATGTAGCCTATTTTGGTTCATATGTTTTATTTAATTCATTAATATTTCATCTCAGGTTAGCGCACTTGAGAGAGCAAGTAGTTTTTTAGTTGCAATATTCTAACTTTGGCTTTTTGCGTGCATCAGATAAGCCCAATAATGAAAGCTTTCTACTTTCAACTTGTAATACGTGCAGTGTCCAATGGATGCAAATAGACAAATTTAAGCGCAGTTAGCGATAATTAGTGCTCCACCCGTAATCTATGCCATTATTGGGATGGAACAGCTAAAATGTTTGTTTTTATTGTTTTTCAAGTTATTGTTATTTACATTTTTTAATATATCTAGCTTTGGATGCTGGGGAAGGTTTACAGTTATACCTGGAAATTCAAACGGCTAGATTTAGAGTTTTGTCGGTAACGACCCGCATAGCTAACGCCGGCTTTTTTCTGGCCGCACCATAAAAATAACTCTGGTATTGAGAGTCCACATAAAGGCTGCGTTAGGCTCCAAAAAAGGAGCGTAGAGCATATTTAACGCAGCTTCAACTCTCGATACCAGAGTTGCTTACGGACGCGGCCAGCCTCAAAAACGTGCTCGTGCACGATTCCCCCATAGGAAACAATGGGGCTGTTTGAGCTGAAAAAAAACCTAACACCTGCAAAAAAGCCGCGTTCAGCTCCTAACGCAGCCCCATTGTTTGCTATGCGTAAACACTTCCTACGTCTGCACCTAACACTCTAACATGTACCCCGAGTCTAAACACCCCTAGCCTTACACTTATTAACCCCTAATCTGCCACCCCCGCTATCGCTGACCCCTGCATATTATTTTTAACCCCTAATCTGCCGCTCCGTAAACCGCCCCTACTTACATTATCCTTATGTACCCCTAATCTGCTGCCCCTAACACCACCGACCCCTATATTATATTTATTAACCCCTAATCTGCCTCCCACAACGTCGCCTCCACCTGCCTCCACTTATTAACCCCTAATCTGCCAAGCGGACCGCACCGCTACTATAATACTAAGCCCCTGAAGATCTTCCTACCTTATCTTCACCATACCAGGTCCAGAAGAGCTCCTCCGATGTCCTGATCCAAGCCCAAGCGGGGGGCTGAAGATGTCCATGATCCAGTAGAAGTCTTCATCCGACCGGAGCTCACTGCTATTCTAATAAATGTATTAACCCCTAAAGCTAAGTCTAACCCTAACACTAACACCCCCCTAAGTTAAATATAATAAGTCTTCATCCGACCGGAGCTCGCCGCTATTCTAATAAATGTATTAACCCCTAAAGCTAAGTCTAATCCTAACACTAACATCCCCCCCAAGATGGCGTCCCTCGAATTCCGATTGGCTGATAGGATTCTATCAGCCAATCGGAATTAAGGTAGGAATATTCTGATTGGATCAGCCAATCGGATTGAACTTGATTCTGATTGGCTGATTCCATCAGCCAATCAGAATATTCCTACCTTAATTCCGATTGGCTGATAGAATCCTATCAGCCAATCGGAATTCGAGGGACGCCATCTTGGATGACGTCCCTTAAAGGAACCGTCATTCTTCAGTTGGACGTCGCCGGAAGAAGATGGGTCCGTGGTGGAGGTCTTCAGGATGGAGCCGGTCGTCATCGGATGAAGATAGAAGATGCCGCTTGGATCAAGATGGTTGCCGGTCCGGATCGCCTCTTCTTCCCGGATAGGATGAAGACTTAGGAGCCTCTTCTGGACCTCTTCAGCCACCGGATGATGGATCGCCAACCCCCGCTTGGGTTGGATGAAGATTTTGGAGCCAGGACGGATCGGTGATACCTGGTGAGGTGAAGACAAGGTAGGATGATCTTCAGGGGCTTAGTGTTAGGTTTATTTAAGGGGGGTTTGGGTTAGATTAGGGGTATGCGGGTGGTGGGTTGTAATGTTGGGGGGGGGTATTGTATGTTTTTTTTTTACAGGCAAAAGAGCTGAACTTCTTGGGGCATGCCCCGCAAAGGGCCCTGTTCAGGGCTGGTAAGGTAAATGAGCTTTTAACTTTATTAATTTAGAATAGGGTAGGGCATTTTTTTATTTTGGGGGGCTTTGTTGTTTTATTAGGAGGCTTAGAGTAGGTGTAATTAGTTTAAAATTGTTGTAATATTTTTCTTATGTTTGTAAATATTTTTTTATTTTTTTGTAACTTAGTTCTTTTTTATTTTTTGTACTTTAGCTAGTTTATTTAATTGTATTTATTTGTAGGAATTGTATTTAATTAATTTATTGATAGTGTAGTGTTAGGTTAATTGTAGGTAATTGTAGGTAGTTTATTTAATTAATTTATTGATAGTGTAGTGTTAGGTTTAATTGTAACTTAGGTTAGTATTTATTTTACAGGTAATTTTGTAATTATTTTAACTATTTTAGCTATTAAATAGTTCTTAACTATTTAATAGCTATTGTACCTGGTTAAAATAAATACAAAGTTACCTGTAAAATAAATATAAATCCTAAAATAGCTATAATATAATTATAAATTATATTGTAGCTATATTAGGATTTATTTTACAGGTAAGTATTTATCTTTAAATAGGAATAATTTATTTAATAAGAGTTAATTAATTTCGTTAGATGTAAATTATATTTAACTTAGGGGGGTGTTAGTGTTAGGGTTAGACTTAGCTTTAGGGGTTAATACATTTATTAGAGTAGCGGTGAGCTCCAGTCAGCAGATTAGGGGTTAATAATTGAAGTTAGGTGTCGGCGATGTTAGGGAGGGCAGATTAGGGGTTAATACTATTTATTATAGGGTTAGTGAGGCGGATTAGGGGTTAATAACTTTATTATAGTAGCGGTGCGGTCCGCTCGGCAGATTAGGGGTTAATAAGTGTAGGCAGATGGAGGCGACGTTGAGGGGGGCAGATTAGGGGTTAATAAATATAATACAGGGGTCGGCGGTGTTAGGGGCAGCAGATTAGGGGTACATAAGGATAACGTAGGTGGCAGCGCTTTGTGGTCGGCAGATTAGGGGTTAATAAGTGTAGGCAGATGGAGGCGACGTTGAGGGGGGCAGATTAGGGGTTAATAAATATAATACAGGGGTCGGCGGTGTTAGGGGGAGCAGATTAGGGGTACATAAGGATAACGTAGGTGGCGGCGCTTTGCGGTCGGCAGATTAGGGGTTAATAAGTGTAGGCAGATAGAGGCGACATTGAGGGGGGCAGATTAGGGATTAATAAATATAATACAGGGGTCGGCGGTGTTAGGGGGAGCAGATTAGGGGTACATAAGGATAACGTAGGTGGCGGTCGGCAGATTAGGGGTTAAAAAAAATTATTCGAGTGTCGGCGATGTGGGGGGACCTCGGTTTAGGGGTACATAGGTAGTTTATGGGTGTTAGTGTACTTTAGAGTACAGTAGTTAAGAGCTTTATGAACCGGCGTTAGCCCAGAAAGCTCTTAACTACTGACTTTTTTCCTGCGGCTGGAGTTTTGTCGTTAGATGTCTAACGCTCACTTCAGAAACGACTCTAAATACCGGAGTTAGAAAAATCCCATTGAAAAGATAGGATACGCAATTGACGTAAGGGGATCTGCGGTATGGAAAAGTCGCGGCTGAAAAGTGAGCGTTAGACCCTATTTTGAGTGACTCCAAATACCGGCGGTAGCCTAAAACCAGCGTTAGGAGCCTCTAACGCTGGTTTTCACGGCTAACGCCAAACTCCAAATCTAGGCCAAAGTTAATTAAAATTTGCTTCTAGGTTTTTGTTTTTTTAACCTACATCCCAAATACTGCTAAAAGAAAAGAGTGGTAGTGGTTATGTTAAGAGTGGTAGTGGTTATGTTAAAATGTTTCTGTTGTTCAAATGTAAATCATTTTACTTTTTATATATATTTTTTTAATTCTGTCCAATGTACAATTTGCAATTATCACAAAGATGACTTCTTCATACTCTGATCTATATGACTGTCTCATATTCTACACACTTTGTGCAATGCCCAGATCATTTCCAGCATTTACAATGTCAAGTGATCACTTAAATATATTTGTTCATAGGTAACAAAAATCTGCACCCTTACATTTGTCTCTGACTGTAACATCTGCACCTTACCTATTTTGCATCAGTAATCTCATATCACCTTCTGTTTCGTAAAGAACCTTGTGTACAGTTTTTACATACTCTAAAATGTTACTCAGTGTAATTCATACTCTTCTGTGTCATATAAGACAAATTTCCTTTTAATTAATAAATTAAAAATAGGTTAATAAACATAATTTGATACATCAAGCTTGAAATTTCAAAACAAAAGATACATTATTGTGTACATTGTATATTGCTTTAAGAAACTTTAATTCAAGTTTATCCTTTAATACTTTGGTATATGAACATAAATTTAGTATCACATTTATTCAGTATGTCTTTATCAATGTGACTTATTATTAGAACTCTCTGATTTTTAGTTAGTGCCTTATCTAACCAATGTATCTTTCAAAGTAATATGGTTTTGCTTCCTAAATAAATATAATCAGGAGTCAATTTCTCGCAAGCTGATAAGTCCAACATTGCTTTTTATGGGACAGGTACAAGCCTCAAATAGAGTCTGTTAAATATAAATTTAGATTAGTGGACAATAATCCACATGCATAAAAACATAACATCCGATCTGCAATTGATAAAAAAAAATATGTAATGCTTATATAAAAATGCCATCAATTATGTAATAGGGATAAAAAAATCTCCTTAAGTTTTCTATTTGACCACAAGAATAAGTTTTTATAACCTGCTTTTAACCACCTAAAGTGTAAGAATACAATGTAGAACATCTGAGGGCAACAGCCTTTCCAAATGGACAGTTGTCCTTATTGAAGATCTTATTATATTGTCTGAGATGAAAGCTTCTCTATATGTTTGGGAAACACTAAATCTGAGCTTACATTGGTGGTGTAAATCATTTTTTGACTGACTGACACATGTTAAAATGACTGCCAAAAAATAAAATGCTCTGGCAAATTGCAACACTGTCAGGTTTAATTTTGTTCTAGCCAAGTCACAGTAGTGGAAGGATATTTTTGTCACTCACTGAAAGCACTTTCAGTTTGCTGTATGCTCTTGTAAATGGACTAACGTTTTCAGCTATCTCTACTAGGCATAAAGGGAAAGATGTTTTTTACAACTAGCATTTTCAGCTATCTCTACTAGGCATAAATGGAAAGATGCTTTTTACAACTAGCGTTACCAAATATGTGTAAAACACACACATACATTATTCAATAATTTCACATACACACATATTCAATAAGATCATTTATAACTATATTAATACAAATGAAGCCAAGGAGACAAAAAAATAATTTATGCTTACCTGATAAATGTATTTCTCTTGTGGTGTATCCAGTCCACGGATCATCCATTACTTATGGGATATTAACTCCTCCCCAACAGGAAGTGCAAGAGGATTCACCCAGCAGAGCTGCTATATAGCTCCTCCCCTAACTGCCATTACCAGTCATTCGACCGAAAACATGCAGAGAAAGGAAAACCATAGGGTACAGTGGTGACTGTAGTTTAATGGAAAAATTACCTGCCTTAAAGTGACAGGGCGGGCCGTGGACTGGATACACCACAAGAGAAATAAATTTATCAGGTAAGCATAAATTATGTTTTCTCTTGTTAAGTGTATCCAGTCCACGGATCATCCATTACTTATTGGATACCAATACCAAAGCTAAAGTACACGGATAACGGGAGGGACAGGCAGGCTCTTTATACGGAAGGAACCACTGCCTGAAGAACCTTTCTCCCAAAAACAGCCTCCGAAGAAGCAAAAGTGTCAAATTTGTAAAATTTGGAAAAAGTATGAAGAGAAGACCAAGTTGCAGCCTTGCAAATCTGTTCAACAGAAGCCTCATTCTTAAAGGCCCAAGTGGAAGCCACAGCTCTAGTAGAATGTGCTGTAATTCTTTCAGGAGGCTGCTGTCCAGCAGTCTCATAGGCTAACCGTATTATGCTACGAAGCCAAAAGGAGAGAGAGGTAGCCGAAGCTTTTTGACCTCTCCTCTGACCAGAATAAACGACAAACAGGGAAGACGTTTGTCGAAAATCCTTAGTTGCCTGTAGATAAAATTTCAGGGCACGGACTACATCTAGATTGTGTAGCAGACGTTCCTTTTTCGAAGAAGGATTAGGACACAAAGATGGAACCACAATCTCTTGATTGATATTCCTGTTAGTGACCACCTTAGGTAGGAACCCAGGTTTAGTACGCAGAACTACCTTGTCTGAATGAAAAATCAGATAAGGAGAATCACAATGTAAGGCAGATAACTCAGAGACTCTTTGAGCCGAGGAAATCGCCATTAAAAACAGAACTTTCCAAGATAACAACTTGATATCAATGGAATGAAGGGGTTCAAACGGAACCCCCTGTAAAACATTAAGAACTAAGTTCAAACTCCATGGTGGAGCAACAGTTTTAAACACAGGCTTGATCCTAGCTAAAGCCTGACAAAAAGCTTGAACGTCCGGAACTTCTGACAGACGTTTGTGTAAAAGAATGGACAGAGCTGAAATCTGTCCCTTTAAGGAACTAGCGGATAAACCCTTTTCTAAACCTTCTTGTAGAAAAGACAATATCCTCGGAATTCTAACCTTACTCCATGAGTAACTCTTGGATTCGCACCAATATAAGTATTTGCGCCATATCTTATGGTAAATCTTTCTGGTAACAGGCTTCCTAGCCTGTATTAAGGTATCAATAACTGACTCAGAAAAACCACGTTTTGATAAAATCAAGCGTTCAATTTCCAAGCAGTCAGCTTCAGAGAAATTAGATTTTGATGTTTGAAGGGACCCTGGATCAGAAGGTCCTGTTTCAGAGGTAGCGACCAAGGTGGACAGGATGACATGTCCACTAGATCTGCATACCAAGTCCTGCGTGGCCATGCAGGCGCTATTAGAATCACTGATGCTCTCTCCTGTTTGATTCTGGCAATCAATCGAGGAAGCATCGGGAAGGGTGGAAACACATAAGCCATCCCGAAGGTCCAAGGTGCTGTCAAAGCATCTATCAGAACCGCTCCCGGATCCCTGGATCTGGACCCGTAACAAGGAAGCTTGGCGTTCTGTCGAGACGCCATGAGATCTATCTCTGGTTTGCCCCAACGTCGAAGTATTTGGGCAAAGACCTCCGGATGAAGTTCCCAGTCCCCCGGATGAAAAGTCTGACGACTTAAGAAATCCGCCTCCCAGTTCTCCACTCCCGGGATGTGGATTGCTGACAGGTGGCAAGAGTGAGACTCTGCCCAGCGAATTATCTTTGATACTTCCATCATTGCTAGGGAGCTTCTTGTCCCTCCCTGATGGTTGATGTAAGCTACAGTCGTGATGTTGTCCGACTGAAACCTGATGAACCCCCGAGTTGTTAACTGGGGCCAAGCCAGAAGGGCATTGAGAACTGCTCTCAATTCCAGAATGTTTATTGGTAGGAGACTCTCCTCCTGATTCCATTGTCCCTGAGCCTTCAGAGAATTCCAGACAGCGCCCCAACCTAGTAGGCTGGCGTCTGTTGTTACAATTGTCCAGTCCGGCCTGCTGAATGGCATCCCCCTGGACAGATGTGGCCGAGAAAGCCACCATAGAAGAGAATTTCTGGTCTCTTGATCCAGATTCAGAGTAGGGGACAAGTCTGAGTAATCCCCATTCCACTGACTTAGCATGCACAATTGCAGCGGTCTGAGATGTAGACGTGCAAAGGGTACTATGTCCATTGCTGCTACCATTAAGCCGATCACCTCCATGCATTGAGATACTGACGGGTGTTGAATGGAATGAAGGACACGGCATGCATTTTGAAGCTTTGTTAACCTGTCTTCTGTCAGGTAAATCTTCATTTCTACAGAATCTATAAGAGTCCCCAAGAAGGGAACTCTTGTGAGTGGAAAGAGAGAACTCTTCTTTTCGTTCACCTTCCATCCATGCGACCTTAGAAATGCCAGTACTAACTCTGTATGAGACTTGGCAGTTTGAAAGCTTGAAGCTTGTATCAGAATGTCGTCTAGGTACGGAGCTACCGCAATTCCTCGCGGTCTTAGTACCGCCAGAAGAGCACCCAGAACCTTTGTGAAGATTCTCGGAGCCGTAGCCAATCCGAATGGAAGAGCTACAAACTGGTAATGCCTGTCTAGAAAGGCAAACCTTAGATACCGGTAATGATCTTTGTGAATCGGTATGTGAAGGTAAGCATCCTTTAAATCCACTGTGGTCATGTACTGACCCTTTTGGATCATGGGTAAAATTGTCCAAATAGTTTCCATTTTGAACGATGGAACTCTTAGGAATTTGTTTAGGATCTTTAAATCCAAGATTGGCCTGAAAGTTCCCTCTTTTTTGGGAACCACAAACAGATTTGAGTAAAACCCTTGTCCTTGTTCCGACCGCGGAACCGGATGGATCACTCCCATTAATAAAAGATCTTGTACGCAGTGTAGAAACGCCTCTTTCTTTATTTGGTTTGTTGACAACCTTGACAGATGAAATCTCCCTCTTGGGGGACAGAATTTGAAGTCTAGAAGGTATCCCTGAGATATGATCTCTAACGCCCAGGGATCCTGGACATCTCTTGCCCAAGCCTGGGCGAAGAGAGAAAGTCTGCCCCCCACTAGATCCGTTCCCGGATCGGGGGCCCTCGATTCATGCTGTCTTAGGGGCAGCAGCAGGTTTCCTGGCCTGCTTGCCCTTGTTCCAGGACTGGTTAGGTCTCCAGCCTTGTCTGTAGCGAGCAACAGCTCCTTCCTGTTTTGGTGCAGAGGAAGTTGATGCTGCTCCTGCTTTGAAATTACGAAAGGAACGAAAATTAGACTGTCTAGCCTTAGGTTTGGCTCTGTCTTGAGGCAGGGCATGGCCTTTACCTCCTGTAATGTCAGCGATAATTTCTTTCAACCCGGGCCCGAATAAGGTCTGCCCTTTGAAAGGTATATTAAGCAATTTAGATTTAGAAGTAACGTCAGCTGACCAGGATTTTAGCCACAGTGCTCTGCGTGCCTGAATGGCGAATCCGGAATTCTTAGCCGTAAGTTTAGTTAAATGTACTACGGCATCTGAAATAAATGAGTTAGCTAACTTAAGGGCTTTAAGCTTGTGTGTAATCTCATCTAATGGAGCTGATTCAAGTGTCTCTTCCAGAGACTCAAACCAAAATGCTGCTGCAGCCGTGACAGGCGCAATGCATGCAAGAGGTTGCAATATAAAACCTTGTTGAACAAACATTTTCTTAAGGTAACCCTCTAACTTTTTATCCATTGGATCTGAAAAGGCACAGCTATCCTCCACCGGGATAGTGGTACGCTTAGCTAAAGTAGAAACTGCTCCCTCCACCTTAGGGACCGTTTGCCATAAGTCCCGTGTGGTGGCGTCTATTGGAAACATCTTTCTAAATATCGGAGGGGGTGAGAACGGCACACCGGGTCTATCCCACTCCTTAGTAACAATTTCAGTAAGTCTCTTAGGTATAGGAAAAACGTCAGTACTCGCCAGTACCGCAAAATATTTATCCAACCTACACATTTTCTCTGGTATTGCAACTGTGTTACAATCATTCAGAGCCGCTAACACCTTCCCTAGTAATACACGGAGGTTTTCCAGCTTAAATTTAAAATTTGAAATATCTGAATCCAGTTTGTTTGGATCAGAACCGTCACCCGCAGAATGAAGCTCTCCGTCCTCATGTTCTGCAAATTGTGACGCAGTGTCTGACATGGCCCTAATATTATCAGCGCACTCTGTTCTCACCCCAGAGTGATCACGCTTACCTCTTAGTTCTGGTAATTTAGCCAAAACTTCAGTCATAACAGTAGCCATATCCTGTAATGTGATTTGTAATGGCCGCCCAGATGTACTCGGCGCTACAATATCATGCACCTCCCGAGCGGGAGATGCAGGTACTGACACGTGAGGCGAGTTAGTCGGCATAACTCTCCCCTCGTTGTTTGGTGAAATATGTTCAATTTGTACAGATTGACTTTTATTTAAAGTAGCATCAATACAGTTAGTACATAAATTTCTATTGGGCTCCACTTTGGCTTTAGCACATATAGCACAGATATCTTCCTCTGAATCAGACATGTTTAACACACTAGCAAATAAACTAGCAACTTGGAAATACTTTTCAAGTAATTTACTATAATATGAAAACGTACTGTGCCTATAAGAAGCACAGAAAAAGTTATGACAGTTGAAAATTAATAAACTGAAAAGTTATAGCATCAAATCTTTGTAAAAAACACAATTTTAGCAAAGGATTGCTCCCATTAGCAAAGGATAACTAACCCTGATAGCAGAAAAAAAAATAAATACAGAAATAAACGTTTTTTTATCACAGTCAACTACAATCTCACAGCTCTGCTGTGAGTGATTACCTCCCTCAAAACAAGTTTTGAAGACCCCTGAGTTCTGTAGAGATGAACCGGATCATGCAGGGAAGACAATAAACTTCTGACTGAATTTTTTGATGCGTAGCAAAAGCACCAAAAAAGGCCCCTCCCCCTCACACATAACAGTGAGAGAGATCAGTAAACTGTCATAAATTAAATAAAACGACTGCCAAGTGGAAAAAAATAGTGCCCAAAACATTTTTTCACCCAGTACCTCAGAAAATTAAACGATTTTACATGCCAGCAAAAAACGTTTAACATTAATAAATTGAGTGTTATTAAAAAGCCTGTTGCTAGTCCCTGCAAATTAGGCTAAAGTTTTATGCATACAGTATAATTCCAGTGAAGTGCCATTCCCCAGAATACTGAAGTGTAAAATATACATACATGACAGCCTGATACCAGTTGCTGCTACTGCATTTAAGGCTGAGTTTACATTATATCGGTATGGCAGAATTTTCTCATCAATTCCATTGTCAGAAAATAATAAGCTGCTACATACCTCTTTGCAGATTAATCTGCCCGCTGTCCCCTGATCTGAAGTTTACCTCTCCTCAGATGGCTGAGAAACAGCAATATGATCTTAACTACTCCGGCTAAAATCATAGAAAAACTCAGGTAGATTCTTCTTCAAATTCTACCAGAGAAGGAATAACACACTCCGGTGCTATTATAAAATAACAAACTTTTGATTGAAGGTATGAAACTAAGTATAATCACCACAGTCCTCTCACACATCCTATCTATTCGTTGGGTGCAAGAGAATGACTGGTAATGGCAGTTAGGGGAGGAGCTATATAGCAGCTCTGCTGGGTGAATCCTCTTGCACTTCCTGTTGGGGAGGAGTTAATATCCCATAAGTAATGGATGATCCGTGGACTGGATACACTTAACAAGAGAAATATATTAACTAAAGATAGGAGTCTCAAATACATGTAAATGCAATACTTTACTAAATATTTGGTTGTCTATTGCGGCTGAGTTGATCACAGGTGAAGATGTTTGTGAAAAATAAGTCTATTCCCATGGAGCTAGAATTGCTTAGCAACAAACTTGGAGTCATCAGTTTTTTACCAAAAGTGGGGTATGGTTACACCAAACACACTATGGGGTTTTTATGCACTTAAGTTGCTGATTGCTAACCTGTCCACCGCCTCAAGTGTCAGAGTAGATCACCCTGGGCTCATTTTTCTGGGAGGATTGGCAAGCACTATTCATGTGAGATTGGTTGCGTGAGAGTGGGACTGTACAATTTTATATAGACAGGATCCTGGCAGAGAACTATGTGCCCCCTCTGAAGTAAATTGGGGCCAAATAAGTGGTAACAGTGTTAAAGCCCAACTACCACAAATCATTCTTCCTAGCTCTCATGACAAGATCCATTTGATATGTATTTGTGTCATTGTATACACACATGTATCATCTTACATTTTAAATGTTAGTTACATCCAATGCACAATATAAAGTATGTAGTGACAAATAACAAATGAATAAAATAAAATATGTGAACATTATTAATATAAAAAATGTTTTTGCTCAAGATAGATGGAAAAAATATTATGTCCCTGCTCTGCACAGTCCTGCAGGTTATTATTATTTTTAAAGATATTCAAGAATGTTCAGGGAATGGTTTAACTAAATCAGTATTTAAATACATGAAACTATCCAGTGGTTTCCCTCTGGCTATAGTAAACTAGCATTAAACTGTGAGTGAGTAGTCCTCTCATTGGGCTAACTGGCAGACTTCTGGTTCAATTCCCCACCATTTTAATTAGCAGACAACGTAAAGGTTTACGCACAGTTGGCTCTAGTGTGCGGTGCGGTGCACCTGTTCTCTGGAGGGGTAGCTATGGGAACAGTAGCACAAGTATGTTTTGCAGAGCTAAACTCACACCGGTTGATTAATTGCCATCACTAGCCTGGCAGAGCTTTCAGGCCGCCTCTGGGTATCGCTGTAGAGTGTGTCTATCTGTAGGTGTTGCTGCAGGCTTATTGTTGTCAAATCTCTGACTGTTTAGTAACTACATTAGAAAGGCAAAATAGGGAAGACATATTTCCCATTACTTGACTTCCCAGAAGTGTTTGAATAATGAATAAAGATGATAAAAAATGCTATGAACAAAATTTGTCTCCTACAGTCAGCAGATCAGCAGTGTTAGGGGGGAACAGATGGGCCAATACTCAGTGCAGCACACTGGGGCATGTAGAACATGCTTTGTAATCTCTGCACCAGTGTATTCAGCTGGAAATACATCATTTCCAAAACCAGGCTTGTCACTTGTTAATAGTTCACATTCTCAAATGAATTATTCAACAGTCGAGTGTCAGGTCAAGAGTCTCTGGGGTCAGAGGCAGATAGAATTTTATTATGTTTATTTATCTCTTAATTTTTACACTTTATAAGGAAACAAATAAATATTATCATTTATCTATTTTTAAAAAAGACATATCTATTAGTATATCCCTAAGATAAATAATTGTTATAGAAACTGGGCGAGATAGGATTATGCCCACAGGGTCACTGCCTGTGAGCTTGCAACTAAAATGGTGAAATCATTATGTTTAAATTTACATTTTGTTTATGTTAAAAAAAATAATCTATATACTTAAGATAATCTCTTTAATTGTTGTTTTTTTGTTTCTTTTTATATTTCTGCCTATAATGGTTTTGATTAACAACACTTTAGGAATATCCATTTAAACTGGTTCAAGATTGTATGCTTTGTTGTGGAAAATAAATAAATAAAAATAAATATTTGCATTTTTTAGTAATGTTAGTGTAAAGCTCATGTACAGGTTAATTGCCCTATAGGTATTGAGAAGCAGACATAATTACTCAACAGTATTAAGTTATTAGAGATTTTAATCACTGTTTCTTTGCATCCTGTCCAAATGCACTTTTTCTACCCTTCCACCCATTTATGTTTGCCTTTATAGTTTGGTGCAGGTAGCACCTCTGAGTTCATCAGCTTAGGGTTGCTATTGTCACCATCAGCAGAGGTACATGTAGTTAATCTAGCTCTCTTTAGTCTAAAATTCATTAGCTTTTGACTCTTGTCAGGGTTTGCATATACAAAAATAGAGAAGTGCTCAACCTGGGAACCAACAATAGCATAATAGCTTGTTCTATGGCTAGTTACCACCCTAGGAATGAAAAGCACAGTTTGGGCAGAAAGAGGGTGCAACCTTTGTGGGGACCATCCCATAGGGTGGGCTATAGAGCACCAGCTGTTTGCTGTTAAGCTCCTCTTTTTTGTGTTTTGTCTCCATAAGGGAAATGGGGCAACAGACGTGGACCCCTTGTGCCTAGCGGGATATAGCTGCACCTCCACTGACGGAGCCCATATAGGCTGAAGCATACATCTGGGTTAGCCGTACAAATCCTCTATTCAGATGATAATTTCCTGGTATTTCAGGGCTGGACTGTCCTTTCTGGACGGGGTCTAATTGATATGCTATAGGGAAGTTTTCTTCTGTGAAAAGCACAGTTTTGGCAGAAAGAGGCTACTGAGCACCATCCGTTCCCAGTGGAGATTCTCTCATTTGTGTTTTTTAGTCTCCCAGGGTTTTCTTGCTGCAAGAATTGCTCCACTATGGTCACTTTAAATGCTTCACTGTAGCAGCTTAAGAATTGAAGTTCCTCCCTCCTCTCTTTTTGTTTTTTTAATCAATTGTTTTTAGCCAAAGGAGAGAGCACTGACTGGATAAAGTAATGCACTTTAAATCATGGCTTACGGGTGTTGCCCTTATGAGGAGGCTGCACTATCTGGATGCAAATGTCTCTGATATGGGCAGAGCATAAAAGGTGGCTGTGTAGTTTCATGATTTAGATAGAACATGCAAAATTGTAAACAACTTTCTAATTTACTTATATTATCTAATTTGCTTCATTCTCTTGATATCCTTTACATATCTAGATAGGCTCAGTAGCTGCTGATTGGTGGCTGCACTTACATGCCTTGTGTGATTGGCTCACCAGTGTGCATTGATATTTCTTCAACAAATGATATCTAAACAATGAAGCAAATTAGATAATAGAAGTAAATTGGAAAGTTGTTTAAAATTGTATTTTCTACCTGAATCATGAAAGAAAAAAACTTTTGGTTTAGTGTCCCTTTAAGATCCAATATACATATACATACAGTATATGTTGTTGATTTGTGTTTTTTGTTGGGGAACCTTAGAAGAACTTGTATAAAAGAACTAGTTTTTTTCATGTTAACATTTAATAAACTTGATCATGATCATTTTTTAATCCAGCTCAGTAATTGTGTTTAATTCTTGGGTAACAAGCTAGGGTGAGAGAAGGTACCAGGGTGTCAGGACTCATGGTGGGATAGGTGTCCTGATTATTTTTGAGGTCAAGTAGATGGAAATTATGTAATGGTGGGGTTAACCTTTATGTATTGCTCTGTTTCAGTCTTATTGCCTATCAAACAATCTGTGACTCACTAAGCAATGGTCTTCAGAGTGTCCCATCGATTCCACAAGAGAACTTGCAGACCTGATGGGATTGCACAAGTGTCAAATAAAACACAAAAAACTTGTTATCAACCTGGTATCCATCACACATTTTAAATACAGAACATATCTTCCACTTTCTAACAATGTTTATGAGATTTAAAACTATGATTTCAAAACTAGCTCTAACTATTTTTCCTAAATGACATTAAATAGCATAATTCATGTTCAGGGTAACAAAAACTGGAGTTTAACTTTGTGAGTTTGCTGAAGATTAATTAATATATTTAGCATACATAATAATTGTATTTATTTTGTTAATACAAAAAGTGTAAGTCTAATTATTTTACAAGTAAGAATCAATATAGAAAATAATTACTGCTCTTTGTCACTTACATACATGAGCGCTCTCTTAATGACACGACTGATGTCTCGTCTCCACTCTGGGATGTCAGGGTTGTATTCATCCAGATTGGGTGAGAAGCCCAGTCGCAGGGACTTGAATTGCTCTGGTAGGAAAAAAAACAGTGTCACAATATTGTGATACTCTGCGCTGAAAAAGTTAATAATTATGAGGTACTATGAAAGAGGAAAATAAATATACGTAAGATTGATTCTCAGCAAAATGGGCTAGATTCATAGACCCTCGATAGGCTACTTAGACACCTTGTGGTTAACCCCTTAATGACCAATGTACCCTGTCTGTCACGTGGTCGTTAAGGGGTTTCCTAGCGCAACTTTGCTGGAAATAGTGAAATTGTGCTAGTACTGCATTCAGACATATTGTAATTTTGCTGACAAAAGGGCTTGTTTAAAGGGGCAGTAAACCTACACAATAAAGTTATATAATTCTGCACATAGTGCGGAATTATAAAACATTATCTTAGCGCCAACTTTATATAACAAAGTATTTGAGAGATATTTTTTCACTAAGTAGAATTTTTCAGAAAGCCGCTCCTGGCTCTACTGAGCAGGTCTGTTTTTTTTCCTAAGGGCCATAGGAGCGCTTGGGATGCCTGTATAGGAATCTTAGCTGAGTAGAGTCAATGGGATTATTATACAAAACCAATTCTTTAAAAAGGTTCTAAAAATACGTATTTATTATACAATATTAAAAAACAATATTAAAAACAATATTGAAAAATAATAGATATAACCAATGGTATATATGCAATTATACCATAACTAGAATAGGGTATATGCCCTATCTAGTCAGTACGAATAAATGGTCTCAATTACATGTGATTCAAAACATATGATCCAGACCATAGGTATCTCGTTTATCCAGTTATACTAAGCACATATATATTACATATGTTATGCATATAAATTGCCAATACAGGTGATAACGTCGTTAACAATGAGATATGGTTAACCTAAAAATGTGTAAAAATGTGTGAAAAATATATAAAAAATCAAAAAGTTAAAAAAATTCAAAAAATCAAAAGATATCAAAAAATACCAAAAAATAGGTGTACACCTTTAAAAATCCTTAAAAATCATACGCACAAAGTCACTTCCGGTTTCGCTTTCATTCACACCAACATAATAGATCTGGTGTAACATTCCAATGTGGGACAATCGGAGGCAGATTAGACACATAGCCTCCATATTCAGTGTAACACACCCAGAAGGCTAAAACATGTAGAGGAAACATATCCGGGTAAAAGAATCCCGGAAGATGCGTAATTTTGGCGCCATATTTTTGGCGGTTTTTTGGGCCCAAAATAGAATATTTAAGGAAAAACCTATCAGAGCCATATCAGTCTTGAGAAAGATCCAGCAGGATCGAAACGCGTAGATTGTGAAATGATACTGAAGGCTCAGGTCCCAAATCGGTGAGTTCTATACTTATTAAGCCACAATTGGAATAGCATATTGCACTATGTTTGTTTGTTTTCTTACATTTAGGAAATAGAGGAAATTGCGAATATCGACATTTGGACAAAAGGAATATTAGGATTCATTCATTGTAACAAGGACATTGACACCAACACTTATTGGATACAAACTGTGATATCAACACTTATTGGATACAAACTGCCACATAAAGACTATTGGATTTTCGCCACTATATATAATTTCATATATATATTTTTTCACTATTTTTTCATGATTTTTTCAATATTTGTATTCACTTTGCAAAGATAATGACACTAATTTTTAAGGATTTTTAAAGGTGTACACCAATTTTTTGGTATTTTTTGATATCTTTTGATTTTTTGCATTTTTTGAACTTTTTGATTTTTTATATATTTTTCACACATTTTTACACATTTTTCGGTTAACCATATCTCATTGTTAACGACGTTATCACCTGTATTGGCAATTTATATGCACAACATATGTAATATATATGTGCTTAGTATAACTGGCTAAACGAGATACCTATGGTCAGGATCATATGTTTTGAATCACATGTAATTGAGACCATTTATTCGTACTGACTAGATAGGGCATAAACCCTATTCTAGTTATGGTATAATTGCATATATACCATTGGTTATATCTATTATTTTTCAATATTGTTTTTTAATATTGTTTTTTAATATTGTATAATAAATACGTATTTTTAGAACCTTTTTAAAGAATTGGTTTTGTATAATAATCCCATTGACTCTACTCAGCTAAGATTCCTATACAGGCATCCCAAGCGCTCCTATAGCCTTTTCAATCTGATACTTTTAAGCTCTGGTCAAGAGATCTTGCACACAGGAGCCAGAGTAGTAGCACTCTTAGGCGCTGGGGAAAAGTATACTATCGTTTTTTCCTAAGGGCACCACGGCACACTGTCTAGTCACAGCCGGTGTTCTAAAACAAGTTGTATACCGCATAGGAATGCATGACCACGTCACTTCCGGTAACGTGAATCAGCTGCTGGTGGTTTGTGGTGCTCACTGCGCATGCGCTAGAGGCCCAACTTCCTCAAAACAGCTGATTTAAACTATGCAATGGGTCGAGGAAATATATGGCACCACATTCCTGAGTGCACATAGTATTGGGACCTGTACAGTGTGATGTGGTGAACAGCTGCACATATAAACATGTGGTCGCTCTTTTGCTACATATTATGCAATGCCTAATATGGAAAGGGGAACTACTCTTGATCCAAATTGCTGGAGTCCAAGAAAGCCTACACATTGCATTGTGAGAGTGCATTAGCAAAATGTTAGATTCTGTAGATTGTAAGTTAAAGCCTACACATTGCATATGTGAGAGTGCATTAGGTAAAATGTGAGATTCTGTAGATTGTAAGTTAAAGCCTACACATTGAATATGTGAGAGTGCATTAGCAAAATGTTAGATTCTGTAGATTGTAAGCTAAAGCCTACACATTGCATATGTGAGAGTGCATTAGGTAAAATGTGAGATTCTGTAGATTGTAAGCTAAAGCCTACACATTGCATATGTGAGAGTGCATTAGGTAAAATGTGAGATTCTGTAGATTGTAAGTTAAAGCCTACACATTGCATATGTGAGAGTGCATTAGCAAAATGTTAGATTCTGTAGATTGTAAGTTAAAGCCTACACATTGCATATGTGAAAGTGCATTAGCAAAATGTGAGATTCTGTAGATTGTAAGTTAAAGCCTACACATTGCATATGTTAGAGTGCATTAGGTAAAATGTGAGATTCTGTAGATTGTAAGCTAAAGCCTACACATTGCATATGTGAGAGTGCATTAGGTAAAATGTGAGATTCTGTAGATTGTAAGTTAAAGCCTACACATTGCATATGTGAGAGTGCATTAGCAAAATGTTAGATTCTGTAGATTGTAAGTTAAAGCCTACACATTGCATATGTGAGAGTGCATTAGCAAAATGTTAGATTCTGTAGATTGTAAGTTAAAGCCTACACATTGCATATGTGAGAGTGCATTAGCAAAATGTTAGATTCTGTAGATTGTAAGTTAAAGCCTACACATTGCATATGTGAGAGTGCATTAGCAAAATGTTAGATTCTGTAGATTGTAAGTTAAAGCCTACACATTGCATATGTGAGAGTGCATTAGCAAAATGTTAGATTCTGTAGATTGTAAGTTAAAGCCTACACATTGCATATGTGAGAGTGCATTAGCAAAATGTTAGATTCTGTAGATTGTAAGTTAAAGCCTACACATTGCATATGTGAGAGTGCATTAGCAAAATGTGAGATTCTGTAGATTGTAAGTTAAAGCCTACACATTGCATATGTGAGAGTGCATTAGGTAAAATGTGAGATTCTGTAGATTGTAAGTTAAAGCCTACACATTGCATATGTGAGAGTGCATTAGGTAAAATGTGAGATTCTGTAGATTGTAAGCTAAAGCCTACACATTGCATATGTGAGAGTGCATTAGGTAAAATGTGAGATTCTGTAGATTGTAAGTTAAAGCCTACACATTGCATATGTGAGAGTGCATTAGGTAAAATGTGAGATTCTGTAGATTGTAAGTTAAAGCCTACACATTGCATATGTGAGAGTGCATTAGGTAAAATGTGAGATTCTGTAGATTGTAAGTTAAAGCCTACACATTGCATATGTGAAAGTGCATTAGCAAAATGTGAGATTCTGTAGATTGTAAGTTAAAGCCTACACATTGCATATGTGAGAGTGCATTAGCAAAATGTTAGATTCTGTAGATTGTAAGCTAAAGCCTACACATTGCATATGTGAGAGTGCATTAGCAAAATGTTAGATTCTGTAGATTGTAAGCTAAAGCCTACACATTGCATATGTGAGAGTGCATTAGCAAAATGTTAGATTCTGTAGATTGTAAGTTAAAGCCTACACATTGCATATGTGAGAGTGCATTAGGTAAAATGTGAGATTCTGTAGATTGTAAGTTAAAGCCTACACATTGCATATGTGAGAGTGCATTAGCAAAATGTTAGATTCTGTAGATTGTAAGTTAAAGCCTACACATTGCATATGTGAGAGTGCATTAGCAAAATGTGAGATTCTGTAGATTGTAAGCTAAAGCCTACACATTGCATATGTGAGAGTGCATTAGCAAAATGTTAGATTCTGTAGATTGTAAGTTAAAGCCTACACATTGCATATGTGAGAGTGCATTAGCAAAATGTTAGATTCTGTAGATTGTAAGTTAAAGCCTACACATTGCATATGTGAGAGTGCATTAGCAAAATGTTAGATTCTGTAGATTGTAAGTTAAAGCCTACACATTGCATATGTGAGAGTGCATTAGCAAAATGTGAGATTCTGTAGATTGTAAGTTAAAGCCTACACATTGCATATGTGAGAGTGCATTAGCAAAATGTTAGATTCTGTAGATTGTAAGCTAAAGCCTACACATTGCATATGTGAGAGTGCATTAGCAAAATGTTAGATTCTGTAGATTGTAAGTTAAAGCCTACACATTGCATATGTGAGAGTGCATTAGGTAAAATGTGAGATTCTGTAGATTGTAAGTTAAAGCCTACACATTGAATATGTGAGAGTGCATTAGCAAAATGTTAGATTCTGTAGATTGTAAGTTAAAGCCTACACATTGCATATGTGAAAGTGCATTAGCAAACTGTTAGATTCTGTAGATTGTAAGTTAAAGCCTACACATTGCATATGTGAAAGTGCATTAGCAAACTGTTAGATTCTGTAGATTGTAAGTTAAAGCCTACACATTGCATATGTGAAAGTGCATTAGCAAAATGTGAGATTCTGTAGATTGTAAGTTAAAGCCTACACATTGCATATGTGAGAGTGCATTAGCAAAATGTGAGATTCTGTAGATTGTAAGTTAAAGCCTACACATTGCATATGTGAGAGTGCATTAGGTAAAATGTGAGATTCTGTAGATTGTAAGTTAAAGCCTACACATTGCATATGTGAGAGTGCATTAGCAAAATGTTAGATTCTGTAGATTGTAAGTTAAAGCCTACACATTGCATATGTGAGAGTGCATTAGCAAAATGTTAGATTCTGTAGATTGTAAGTTAAAGCCTACACATTGCATATGTGAGAGTGCATTAGCAAAATGTGAGATTCTGTAGATTGTAAGTTAAAGCCTACACATTGCATATGTGAGAGTGCATTAGCAAAATGTGAGATTCTGTAGATTGTAAGTTAAAGCCTACACATTGCATATGTGAGAGTGCATTAGCAAAATGTTAGATTCTGTAGATTGTAAGCTAAAGCCTACACATTGCATATGTGAGAGTGCATTAGCAAAATGTGAGATTCTGTAGATTGTAAGTTAAAGCCTACACATTGCATATGTGAGAGTGCATTAGGTAAAATGTGAGATTCTGTAGATTGTAAGCTAAAGCCTACACATTGCATATGTGAGAGTGCATTAGGTAAAATGTTAGATTCTGTAGATTGTAAGTTAAAGCCTACACATTGCATATGTGAGAGTGCATTAGGTAAAATGTGAGATTCTGTAGATTGTAAGTTAAAGCCTACACATTGCATATGTGAGAGTGCATTAGCAAAATGTGAGATTCTGTAGATTGTAAGTTAAAGCCTACACATTGCATATGTGAAAGTGCATTAGGTAAAATGTTAGATTCTGTAGATTGTAAGTTAAAGCCTACACATTGAATATGTGAGAGTGCATTAGCAAAATGTTAGATTCTGTAGATTGTAAGTTAAAGCCTACACATTGCATATGTGAGAGTGCATTAGCAAACTGTGAGATTCTGTAGATTGTAAGTTAAAGCCTACACATTGCATATGTGAGAGTGCATTAGGTAAAATGTGAGATTCTGTAGATTGTAAGTTAAAGCCTACACATTGCATATGTGAGAGTGCATTAGGTAAATGTGAGATTCTGTAGATTGTAGTTAAAGCCTACACATTGCATATGTGAGAGTGCATTAGGTAAATGTGAGATTCTGTAGATTGTAAGTTAAAGCCTACACATTGCATATGTGAGAGTGCATTAGCAAAATGTTAGATTCTGTAGATTGTAAGTTAAAGCCTACACATTGCATATGTGAGAGTGCATTAGCAAAATGTTAGATTCTGTAGATTGTAAGCTAAAGCCTACACATTGCATATGTGAAAGTGCATTAGCAAAATGTGAGATTCTGTAGATTGTAAATTAAAGCCTACACATTGCATATGTGAGAGTGCATTAGGTAAAATGTGAGATTCTGTAGATTGTAAGTTAAAGCCTACACATTGCATATGTGAGAGTGCATTAGGTAAATGTGAGATTCTGTAGATTGTAAGTTAAAGCCTACACATTGCATATGTGAGAGTGCATTAGCAAAATGTTAGATTCTGTAGATTGTAAGTTAAAGCCTACACATTGCATATGTGAGAGTGCATTAGCAAAATGTTAGATTCTGTAGATTGTAAGCTAAAGCCTACACATTGCATATGTGAAAGTGCATTAGCAAAATGTGAGATTCTGTAGATTGTAAGTTAAAGCCTACACATTGCATATGTGAGAGTGCATTAGCAAAATGTGAGATTCTGTAGATTGTAAGCTAAAGCCTACACATTGCATACGTGAGAGTGCATTAGCAAAATGTTAGATTCTGTAGATTGTAAGTTAAAGCCTACACATTGCATATGTGAGAGTGCATTAGGTAAAATGTGAGATTCTGTAGATTGTAAGTTAAAGCCTACACATTGCATATGTGAGAGTGCATTAGGTAAAATGTGAGATTCTGTAGATTGTAAGTTAAAGCCTACACATTGCATATGTGAGAGTGCATTAGCAAACTGTTAGATTCTGTAGATTGTAAGTTAAAGCCTACACATTGCATATGTGAGAGTGCATTAGGTAAAATGTGAGATTTTGCAGATTGTAAGTTAAAGCCTACACATTGCATATGTGAGAGTGCATTAGCAAAATGTTAGATTCTGTAGATTGTAAGTTAAAGCCTACACATTGCATATGTGAGAGTGCATTAGGTAAAATGTGAGATTCTGTAGATTGTAAGTTAAAGCCTACACATTGCATATGTGAGAGTGCATTAGGTAAAATGTGAGATTCTGTAGATTGTAAGTTAAAGCCTACACATTGCATATTTGAGAGTGCATTAGGTAAAATGTGAGATTCTGTAGATTGTAAGTTAAAGCCTACACATTGCATATGTGAGAGTGCATTAGGTAAAATGTGAGATTCTGTAGATTGTAAGTTAAAGCCTACACATTGCATATGTGAGAGTGCATTAGCAAAATGTGAGATTCTGTAGATTGTAAGCTAAAGCCTACACATTGCATATGTGAGAGTGCATTAGCAAAATGTGAGATTCTGTAGATTGTAAGTTAAAGCCTACACATTGCATATGTGAGAGTGCATTAGGTAAAATGTTAGATTCTGTAGATTGTAAGTTAAAGCCTACACATTGCATATGTGAGAGTGCATTAGCAAAATGTTAGATTCTGTAGATTGTAAGTTAAAGCCTACACATTGCATATGTGAGAGTGCATTAGCAAAATGTGAGATTCTGTAGATTGTAAGTTAAAGCCTACACATTGCATATGTGAAAGTGCATTAGCAAAATGTTAGATTCTGTAGATTGTAAGCTAAAGCCTACACATTGCATATGTGAGAGTGCATTAGGTAAAATGTGAGATTTTGCAGATTGTAAGCGCATTGGGGCAGGGTTCTCCCACTGCTGTAATAACTTTTCTTTAGTTTGGTTTTCTGTATCTGTATTCCTGTTTTCTGTATCTGTATTCCTGTTTTCTGTATCTGTATTCCTGTTTTCTGTATCTGTATTCCTGTTTTCTGTATGCATAAATTGTTGTCACTGTGTACTCCTACTCATGTACTGCACTCAACAAATATTAATAAATGATAACATACCTGAAAATACATTGAAAATCATAGTTATTTATTGCTTACACAGACTGGAGCATACTCTTAAAATAAACTGGGTGCATATCTCATGAACATAACCCCCTGAGAATATAGATAGATAAATAACCTTTTCAGTATACTGTTTTTTTTATCAAATGTACTTCTCTGTCTTAGTATCCTTTGTTGAAACAAAGCTCCATTTTATGAGAGCATATCTAGATTTGCTTAGGAGCATGCATGTGTCTTAAGTTATGTATAGCAAATCTAGATATGCTCCAATAAAATGGAGAGAATTACATTTGATAATAAAACCAGTTTACTGAAAAGGTTATTTATCTATCTATCTATCTATCTATCTATCTATCTATCTATATTCTCAGGGGGTTATGTTCATGAGATATGCACCCAGTTTATTTTGAGAGCATGCTCCATTCTATGTAAGCAGTCAACAACTATGATTTTCAATGCACGCTCCCACTACATTCCGTTTAATGGCGCGATCGGGCCGGCTGTGACTAGACAGCGTGCCACGATGCCCTTAGGAAAAAACAGACCCACTCAGTAGAGCCAGGAGCGGCTTTCTGAAAAATTCTACTTAGTGAAAAAATATCTCTGAAATACTTTGTTATATAAAGTTGGTTCTAAGATAATGTTTTATAATTCCGCACTATGTGCAGAATTATATAACTTTATTGTGTAGGTTTAATGCTCCTTTATCGACCGCCAATGTACAGGGTACATGTAATTGTAAAACATTTGCATTTCTGTTTTATCAGAGTAAAATAAGCTCACGGATTACAATGCTGGCCTAGGGGTCAGATTCTGGAAACATGGTGAAGGTTTTTCACTTAAACCTTTTTCAAGCATACAGAATTTGTAAAGATTCTATTACCTTTGTAAAGCTTCTAGTCTCGCGATCAAGTATCGTTATTTCGAAGCTGACAATTAGGCATTTGCATTCATCTCATTTGTGAGGAAACATGCTAAAGATGGCGGCCGCCAGCGGTTTTCGGTTAGTTTCAGACTTAGATTTCTTCATCTGAAAGTGCAACACACAAAGATCTATCTGTTGCATTTTCACAAGAAGAAAACTATCTCTGCAGGACTGTTTTATAGAGGGAGGTTTTTTTCATCTTTTTTTTTTGTTTTGCATTTTAATTAATTTATTTACTAATGTTTTGAATGTGTTTTTGTGATACTTAAGTATTTCACAGTGAAATTCATTCTATGCTGTGAGAAATGTATGGTTATGGGATAGATGCAGCTTCACTGATCATAATGACAAATGGCAGGTACAAGTCTATATGAATTCCACAGTTTATAAGTTGGGATCATACTTTTTTATCAGTTTATCACACATAAAGAAGAAGTCTATACATCAGCAATCTCTGATTAAAGGTCTGAAAAGGCTAAAGAGGTGATAATACAAAACTACCCATACACCCAACTCTTTCTGTCACTAACTGGCCACAGCATGGGGGATCAGATAAACAACATTCAAGAGGTTTTTAAGGGGTGTGTCCCTGTATTGCAACATTTGCTAACAAAATGACACTTTAAATGTATTTTTAGGTAGATCTTTTGCGATCCATTAATATATTTCTATAACATATATGATTAAGTAGCTCAAATGTCACTTCAACTTTATTGGGAAGCTTGGGCAATTTGATGGCCGGCCCTGCTAATTCTTATCTGGCATTAAATCTTTCTTTATGTTTCTAATTGTAAAACTGACTGATTCTGATGGATTATTATCAGACAGCAATTGGACCTTATGGGGCCAATTTATTAAGCGCTGGGCAGACATGATTCCTGAAAAAAAAAATATGCTTTCTATTTTGTATATATGAGTATGAATTTCTATGTGTTTTTTGTACATTCAGTGTAGTTAAATTACAATTTACACTTTGAATATTTTATACAATGTATATATGTGTAATTTACATACAAAATGTACTTTTGTTTTATAAAATACGATTTTTGGTGAACAAATTTGCTATGATTTTGATGAAACTTAAAGGGACGTAAAAGCCAACATTTTTCTTTCATGATTTAGAATACAATTTTAAACAACTTTTCAATTTACTTCTATTATTTAATTTGCTTCCTTCTCTTGTTATCCTTTGCTAAAAGCTTTATAAAGGCAAGTTCCGGAGCAGCAGAGAACCTAGGTTCTAGCTGCTAATCGGTGGCTGCATATATATATTGATTGTCATTGGCTCGCCCATGTGATCAGTTAGCAACCAGTAGTGCATTGCTGCTTCTTCAACAAATGATACCAAGAGAATGAAACAAATAAAATAATAGAAGTAAATTAGAAAGTTGTTTAAAAATGTATTCTCTATCTGAATCACAAAAGAATTTTTTTGGGTTTCATGTCCCTTTAACATTACAATTTTTTCCCAGAGAATTTTTGTGTAAATGGTTCAAATATTTGTTTTGTATAATTTTTAAATTGTGATTTTCATTGTGCACTTTTGTAATGTCAGCATCTGCTTCCCATACAGTACACGCTCCTTAGCGAGACGCACTATTTTCAGGGACAAAAGTCTTTATATAATTGAACCAGGGAAATAGAAGTACTGGCTGCATCTTATAGACTCTCACCAGCCCAGAGACCTTTAGATCATTTTACTAAGGAAATAGAAGTACTGGCAGCATCTTATAGAATCTCACCAGCCCAGAGAGCTTTAGATCATTTTATTAGGGAAATAGAAGTACTGGCAGCATCTTATAGAGTCTCACCAGCCCAGAGAGCTTTAGATCATTTTACTAAGGAAATAGAAGTACTGGCAGCATCTTATAGAGTCTCACCAGCCCTGAGAGCTTTAGATCATTTTACCAGGGAAATAGAAGTACTGGCAGCATCTTATAGAATCTCACCAGCCCAGAGACCTTTAGGTCATTTTACTAAGGAAATAGAAGTACTGACAGCATCTTATAGAATCTCACCAGCCCAGAGAGCTTTAGATCATTTTACCAGGGACATAGAAGTACTGGCAGCATCTAATAGAATCTAACCAGCCCTGAGAGCTTTAGATAATTTTACCAGGGAAATAGAAATACTGGCAGCATCGTATAGAATCTCACCAGCCCTGAGAGCTTTAAATCATTTTACCAGGGAAATAGAAGTACTGGCAGCATCTTATAGAATCTCACAAGCCCAGAGAGCTTTAGATAATTTTACCAGGGAAATAGAAATACTGGCAGCATCTGATAGAATCTCACCAGCCCAGAGAGCTTTAGATCATTTTACCAGGGAAATAGAAGTACTGGCAGCATCTGATAGAAACTCACCAGCCCTGAGAGCTTTAGATCATTTTACCAGGGAAATAGAAATACTGGCAACATTCTTATAGAATCTCACCAGCCCAGAGAGCTTTAGATCATTTTACCAGGGAAATAGAAGTACGGGCAGCATCTTATAGAATCTCACCTGCCTAGAGAGCTTTAGATCATTTTACCAGGGAAATAGAAGTACTGGCAGCATCTTATAGAATCTCACCAGCCCAGAGAGCTTTAGATCATTTTACCAGGGAAATAGAAGTACTGGCAGCATCTTATAGAATCTCACCAGCCCAGAGACTTTTAGATAATTTTACCAGGGAAATAGAAGTACTGGCAGCATCTTATAGAATCTCACCAGCCCAGAGAGCTTTAGATCATTTTACCAGGGAAATAGAAGTACTGGCAGTATCTTATAGAATCTCACCAGCCCAGAGAGCTTTAGATCATTTTACCAGGGAAATAGAAGTAATGGCAGCATCTTATAGAGTCTCACCAGCCCTTAGAGCTTTAGATCATTCCACTAGAGAAATAGAAGTACTGGCAGCATCTTATAGAATCTCACCAGCCCTGAGAGCTTTAGATCATTCCACTAGAGAAATAGAAGTACTGGCAGCATCTTGTAGAATCTCACTAGCCCAGAGACGTTTATATCATTTTACTAGGGAAATAGAAGTACTGGCGGCATCTTATAGAATCTCACCAGCCCAGAGAGCTTTAGATCATTTTACCAGGGAAATAGAAGTACTGGCAGCATCTTATAGAATCTCACCAGCCCAGAGAGCTTTAGATCATTTTACCAGGGAAGTAGAAGTACTGGCAGCATCTTATAGAATCTCACCAGCCCTGAGAGCTTTAGATCATTTTACCAGGGAAATAGAAGTACTGGCAGCATCTTATAGAATCTCACCAGCCCAGAGAGCTTTAGATAATTTTACCAGGGAAATAGAAGTACTGGCAGCATATTATAGAATCTCACCAGCCCAGAGAGCTTTAGATCATTTTACAAGGGAAATAGAAGTACTGGCAGCATCTTATAGAATCTCACCAGCCCAGAGACCTTTAGATCATTTTACCAGGGAAATAGACATACTGGCAGCATCTTATAGAGTCTCACCAGCCCTTAGAGCTTTAGATCATTCCACTAGAGAAATAGAAGTACTGGCAGCATCTTATAGAATCTTACCAGCCCAGAGAGCTTTAGATCAATTTACCAGGGAAATAGAAGTACTGGCAGCATCTTATAGAATATCACCAGCCCAGAGAGCTTTAGATCATTTTACCAGGGAAATAGAAGTACTGGCAGCATCTTATAGAATCTCACCAGCCCTGAGAGCTTTAGATCATTCCACTAGAGAAATAGAAGTACTGGCAGCATCTTATAGAATCTCACCAGCCCAGAGAGCTTTAGATCATTTTACCAGGGAAATAGAAGTACTGGCAGCATCTTATAGAATCTCACCAGCCCTGAGAGCTTTAGATCATTCCACTAGAGAAATAGAAGTACTGGCAGCATCTTATAGAATCTCACCAGCCCAGAGAGCTTTAGATAATTTTACCAGGGAAGTAGAAATACTGGCATCATCTTATAGAATTTCACCAGCCCTGAGAGCTTTAGATCATTTTACCAGGGAAATAGAAGTACTGGCAGCATCTTATAGAATCTCACCAGCCCAGAGAGCTTTAGATAATTTTACCAGGGAAATAGAAGTACTGGCAGCATATTATAGAATCTCACCAGCCCAGAGAGCTTTAGATCATTTTACCAGGGAAATAGAAGTACTGGCAGCATCTTATAGAATCTCACCAGCCCAGAGACCTTTAGATCATTTTACCAGGGAAATAGAAGTACTGGCAGCATCTTATAGAATCTCACCAGCCCAGAGACCTTTAGATCATTTTACCAGGGAACAGACATACTGGCAGCATCTTATAGAGTCTCACCAGCCCTTAGAGCTTTAGATCATTCCACTAGAGAAATAGAAGTACTGGCAGCATCTTATAGAATCTTACCAGCCCAGAGAGCTTTAGATCAATTTACCAGGGAAATAGAAGTACTGGCAGCATCTTAAGGAATATCACCAGCCCAGAGAGCTTTAGATCATTTTACCAGGGAAATAGAAGTACTGGCAGCATCTTATAGAATCTCACCAGCCCTGAGAGCTTTAGATCATTCCACTAGAGAAATAGAAGTACTGGCAGCATCTTATAGAATCTCACCAGCCCAGAGAGCTTTAGATCATTTTACCAGGGAAATAGAAGTACTGGCAGCATCTTATAGAATCTCACCAGCCCTGAGAGCTTTAGATCATTCCACTAGAGAAATAGAAGTACTGGCAGCATCTTATAGAATCTCACCAGCCCAGAGAGCTTTAGATAATTTTACCAGGGAAGTAGAAATACTGGCAGCATCTTATAGAATTTCACCAGCCCTGAGAGCTTTAGATCATTTTACCAGGGAAATAGAAGTACTGGCAGCATCTTATAGAATCTCACCAGCCCAGAGAGCTTAAGATAATTTTACCAGGGAAATAGAAGTACTGGCAGCATATTATAGAATCTCACCAGCCCAGAGAGCTTTAGATCATTTTACCAGGGAAATAGAAGAACTGGCAGCATCTTATAGAATCTCACCAGCCCAGAGACCTTTAGATCATTTTACCAGGGAAATAGACGTACTGGCAGCATCTTATAGAATCTCACCAGCCTAGAGAGCTTTAGGTCATTTTACTAAGGAAATAGAAGTACTGACAGCATCTTATAGAATCTCACCAGCCCAGAGAGCTTTAGATCATTTTACCAGGGACATAGAAGTACTGGCAGCATCTAATAGAATCTCACCAGCCCTGAGAGCTTTAGATAATTTTACCAGGGAAATAGAAATACTGGCAGCATCGTATAGAATCTCACCAGCCCTGAGAGCTTTAGATAATTTTACCAGGGAAATAGAAGTACTGGCAGCATCTTATAGAATCTCACAAGCCCAGAGAGCTTTAGATAATTTTACCAGGGAAATAGAAATACTGGCAGCATCTGATAGAATCTCACCAGCCCAGAGAGCTTTAGATCATTTTACCAGGGAAATAGAAGTACTGGCAGCATCTGATAGAAACTCACCAGCCCTGAGAGCTTTAGATCATTTTACCAGGGAAATAGAAATACTGGCAACATTCTTATAGAATCTCACCAGCCCAGAGAGCTTTAGATCATTTTACCAGGGAAATAGAAGTACGGGCAGCATCTTATAGAATCTCACCTGCCTAGAGAGCTTTAGATCATTTTACCAGGGAAATAGAAGTACTGGCAGCATCTTATAGAATCTCACCAGCCCAGAGACTTTTAGATCATTTTACCAGGGAAATAGAAGTACTGGCAGCATCTTATAGAATCTCACCAGCCCAGAGAGCTTTAGATCATTTTACCAGGGAAATAGAAGTACTGGCAGCATCTTATAGAATCTCACCAGCCCAGAGAGCTTTAGATCATTTTACCAGGGAAATAGAAGTAATGGCAGCATCTTATAGAGTCTCACCAGCCCTTAGAGCTTTAGATCATTCCACTAGAGAAATAGAAGTACTGGCAGCATCTTATAGAATCTCACCAGCCCAGAGAGCTTTAGATCAATTTACCAGGGAAATAGAAGTACTAGCAGCATCTTATAGAATCTCACCAGCCCAGAGAGCTTTAGATCATTTTACCAGGGAAATAGAAGTACTGGCAGCATCTTATAGAATCTCACCAGCCCTAAGAGCTTTAGATCATTCCACTAGAGAAATAGAAGTACTGGCAGCATCTTGTAGAATCTCACTAGCCCAGAGACGTTTATATCATTTTACTAGGGAAATAGAAGTACTGGCAGCATCTTATAGAATCTCACCAGCCCAGAGAGCTTTAGATCATTTTACCAGGGAAATAGAAGTACTGGCAGCATCTTATAGAATCTCACCAGCCCAGAGAGCTTTAGATCATTTTACCAGGGAAGTAGAAGTACTGGCAGCATCTTATAGAATCTCACCAGCCCTGAGAGCTTTAGATCATTTTACCAGGGAAATAGAAGTACTGGCAGCATCTTATAGAATCTCACCAGCCCAGAGAGCTTTAGATAATTTTACCAGGGAAATAGAAGTACTGGCAGCATATTATAGAATCTCACCAGCCCAGAGAGCTTTAGATCATTTTACCAGGGAAATAGAAGTACTGGCAGCATCTTATAGAATCTCACCAGCCCAGAGACCTTTAGATCATTTTACCAGGGAAATAGACATACTGGCAGCATCTTATAGAGTCTCACCAGCCCTTAGAGCTTTAGATCATTCCACTACAGAAATAGAAGTACTGGCAGCATCTTATAGAATCTTACCAGCCCAGAGAGCTTTAGATCAATTTACCAGGGAAATAGAAGTACTGGCAGCATCTTATAGAATATCACCAGCCCAGAGAGCTTTAGATCATTTTACCAGGGAAATAGAAGTACTGGCAGCATCTTATAGAATCTCACCAGCCCTGAGAGCTTTAGATCATTCCACTAGAGAAATAGAAGTACTGGCAGCATCTTATAGAATCTCACCAGCCCAGAGAGCTTTAGATCATTTTACCAGGGAAATAGAAGTACTGGCAGCATCTTATAGAATCTCACCAGCCCTGAGAGCTTTAGATCATTCCACTAGAGAAATAGAAGTACTGGCAGCATCTTATAGAATCTCACCAGCCCAGAGAGCTTTAGATAATTTTACCAGGGAAGTAGAAATACTGGCAGCATCTTATAGAATTTCACCAGCCCTGAGAGCTTTAGATCATTTTACCAGGGAAATGGAAGTACTGGCAGCATCTTATAGAATCTCACCAGCCCAGAGAGCTTTAGATAATTTTACCAGGGAAATAGAAGTACTGGCAGCATATTATAGAATCTCACCAGCCCAGAGAGCTTTAGATCATTTTACCAGGGAAATAGAAGTACTGGCAGCATCTTATAGAATCTCACCAGCCCAGAGACCTTTAGATCATTTTACCAGGGAAATAGAAGTACTGGCAGCATCTTATAGAATCTCACCAGCCCAGAGACCTTTAGATCATTTTACCAGGGAAATAGACATACTGACAGCATCTTATAGAGTCTCACCAGCCCTTAGAGCTTTAGATCATTCCACTAGAGAAATAGAAGTACTGGCAGCATCTTATATAATCTTACCAGCCCAGAGAGCTTTAGATCAATTTACCAGGGAAATAGAAGTACTGGCAGCATCTTATAGAATATCACCAGCCCAGAGAGCTTTAGATCATTTTACCAGGGAAATAGAAGTACTGGCAGCATCTTATAGAATCTCACCAGCCCTGAGAGCTTTAGATCATTCCACTAGAGAAATAGAAGTACTGGCAGCATCTTATAGAATCTCACCAGCCCAGAGAGCTTTAGATAATTTTACCAGGGAAGTAGAAATACTGGCAGCATCTTATAGAATTTCACCAGCCCTGAGAGCTTTAGATCATTTTACCAGGGAAATAGAAGTACTGGCAGCATCTTATAGAATCTCACCAGCCCAGAGAGCTTTAGATAATTTTACCAGGGAAATAGAAGTACTGGCAGCATATTATAGAATCTCACCAGCCCAGAGAGCTTTAGATCATTTTACCAGGGAAATAGAAGTACTGGCAGCATCTTATAGAATCTCACCAGCCCAGAGACCTTTAGATCATTTTACCAGGGAAATAGACGTACTGGCAGCATCTTATAGAATCTCACCAGCCCAGAGAGCTTTAGGTCATTTTACTAAGGAAATAGAAGTACTGACAGCATCTTATAGAATCTCACCAGCCCAGAGAGCTTTAGATCATTTTACCAGGGACATAGAAGTACTGGCAGCATCTAATAGAATCTCACCAGCCCTGAGAGCTTTAGATAATTTTACCAGGGAAATAGAAATACTGGCAGCATCGTATAGAATCTCACAAGCCCAGAGAGCTTTAAATCATTTTACCAGGGAAATAGAAGTACTGGCAGCATCTTATAGAATCTCACAAGCCCAGAGAGCTTTAGATCATTTTACCAGGGAAATAGAAGTACTGGCAGCATCTTATAGAATCTCACCAGCCCTGAGAGCTTTAGATCATTCCAAAAGAGAAATAGAAGTACTGGCAGCATCTTATAGAATCTCACCAGCCCAGAGAGCTTTAGATCATTTTACCAGGGAAATAGAAGTACTGGCAGCATCTTATAGAATCTCACCAGCCCTGAGAGCTTTAGATCATTCCACTAGAGAAATAGAAGTACTGGCAGCATCTTATAGAATCTCACCAGCCCAGAGAGCTTTAGATAATTTTACCAGGGAAGTAGAAATACTTTCAGCATCTTATAGAATTTCACCAGCCCTGAGAGCTTTAGATCATTTTACCAGGGAAATAGAAGTACTGGCAGCATCTTATAGAATCTCACCAGCCCATAGAGCTTTAGATAATTTTACCAGGGAAATAGAAGTACTGGCAGCATATTATAGAATCTCACCAGCCCAGAGAGCTTTAGATCATTTTACCAGGGAAATAGAAGTACTGGCAGCATCTTATAGAATCTCACCAGCCCAGAGACCTTTAGATCATTTTACCAGGGAAATAGACGTACTGGCAGCATCTTATAGAATCTCACCAGCCCAGAGAGCTTTATATCATTTTACCAAGGAAATAGAAGTACTGACAGCATCTTATAGACTCTCACCAGCCCAGAGAGCTTTAGATAATTTTACCAGGGAAATAGAATTACTGGCAGCATCTTATAGACTCTCACCAGCCCAGAGAGCTTTAGATCATTTTACCAGGGGAATAGAAGTACTGGCAGCATCTTATAGAGTCTCACCAGCCCTTAGATCTTTAGATCATTCCACTAGAGAAATAGAAGTACTGGCAGCATCTTATAGAATCTCACCAGCCCAGAGAGCTTTAGATCAATTTACCAGGGAAATATAATTACTGGCAGCATCTTATAGAATCTCACCAGCCCAGAGAGCTTTAGATCATTTCACCAGGGAAATAGAAGTACTGGCACTATCTTATAGAATCTCACCAGCCCAGAGAGCTTTAGATCATTTTACCAGGGAAATAGAAGTACTGGCAGCATCTTATAGAATCTCACCAGCCCAGAGAGCTTTAGATCATTTTACCAGGGAAATAGAAGTACTGGCAGCATCTTATAGAATCTCACCAGCCCTGAGAGCTTTAGATCATTTTACCAGGGAAATAGAAGTACTGGCAGCATCTTATAGAATCTCACCAGCCCAGAGAGCTTTAGATAATTTTACCAGGGAAATAGAAGTACTAGCAGCATCTTATAGAATCTCACCAGCCCAGAGAGCTTTAGATCATTTTACCAGGGAAATAGAAGTACTGGCAGCATCTTATAGAATCTCACCAGCCCAGAGAGCTTTAGATCATTTTACCAGGGAAATAGAAGTACTGGCAGCATCTTATAGAATCTCACCAGCCCAGAGAGCTTTAGATCATTTACCAGGGAAATAGAAGTACTGGCAGCATCTTATAGAATCTCACCAGCCCAGAGAGCTTTAGATCATTTTACCAGGGAAATAGAAGTACTGGCAGCATCTTATAGAATCTCACCAGCCCAGAGAGCTTTAGATCATTTTACCAGGGAAATAGAAGTACTGGCAGCATCTTATAGAATCTCACCAGCCCAGAGAGCTTTAGATCATTTTACCAGGGAAATAGAAGTACTTGCAGCATCTTATAGTATCTCACCAGCCCAGAGAGCTTTAGATCATTTTACCAGGGAAATAGAAGTACTGGCAGCATCTTATAGATTCTCACCAGCCCAGAGAGCTTTAGATCATTTTACCAGGGAAATAGAAGTACTGGCAGCATCTTATAGAATCTCACCAGCCCAGAGAGCTTTAGATCATTTTACCAGGGAAATAGAAGTACTGGCAGCATCTTATAGAATCTCACCAGCCCAGAGAGCTTTAGATCATTTTACCAGGGGAATAGAAGTACTGGCAGCATCTTATAGAGTCTCACCAGCCCAGAGAGCTTTAGATAATTTTACCAGGGAAATAGAATTACTGGCAGCATCTTATAGAATCTCACCAGCCCAGAGAGCTTTAGATCATTTTACCAGGGAAATAGAAGTACTGGCAGCATCTATAGAATCTCACCAGCCCAGAGAGCTTTAGATCATTTTACCAGGGAAATAGAAGTACTGGCAGCATCTTATAGAATCTCACCAGCCCAGAGAGCTTTAGATCATTTTACCAGGGAAATAGAAGTACTGGCAGCATCTTATAGAATCTCACCAGCCCTGAGAGCTTTAGATCATTATACCAGGGGAATAGAAGTACTGGCAGCATCTTATAGAGTCTCACCAGCCCAGAGAGCTTTAGATAATTTTACCAGGGAAATAGAATTACTGGCAGCATCTTATAGAATCTCACCAGCCCAGAGAGCTTTAGATCATTTTACCAGGGAAATAGAAGTACTGGCAGCATCTTATAGAGTCTCACCAGCCCAGAGAGCTTTAGATCATTTTACCAGGGGAATATAAGTATTGGCAGCATCTTATAGAGTCTCACCAGCCCTGAGAGCTTTAGATAATTTTACCAGGGAAATATAATTACTGGCAGCATCTTATAGAATCTCACCAGCCCAGAGAGCTTTATATCATTTTACCAAGGAAATAGAAGTACTGACAGCATCTTATAGAATCTCACCAGCCCAGAGAGCTTTAGATAATTTTACCAGGGAAATAGAAGTACTGGCAGCATCTTATAGAATCTCACCAGCCCAGGGAACTTTAGATAATTTTACCAGGGAAATAGAATTACTGGCATCATCATATAGAATCTCACCAGCCCAGAGAGCTTTAGATCCTTTTTCCAGGGAAATAGAAGTACTGGCAGCATCCTATAGAATCTCACCAGCCCAGAGAGCTTTAGATCATTTTACCAGGGAAATAGAAGTACTGGCAGCATCTTATAGAATCTCACCAGCCCTGAAAGCTTTAGATCATTTTACCAGGGAAATAGAAGTACTGGCAGCATCTTATATAATCTCACCAGCCCTGAGAGCTTTAGATCATTTTACCAGGGGAATAGAAGTCCTGGCAGCATCTTATAGAGTCTCACCAGCCCAGAGAGCTTTAGATAATTTTACCAGGGAAATAGAATTACTGGCAGCATCTTATAGTATCTCACCAGCCCAGAGAGCTTTAGATCATTTTACCAGGGAAATAGAAGTACTGGCAGCATCCTATAGAATCTCACCAGCCCAGAGAGCTTTAGATCATTTTACCAGGGAAATAGAAGTACTGGCAGCATCTTATAGAATCTCACCAGCCCTGAGAGCTTTAGATCATTTTACCAGGGAAATAGAAGTACTGGCAGCATCTTATATAATCTCACCAGCCCTGAGAGCTTTAGATCATTTTACCAGGGGAATAGAAGTACTGGCAGCATCTTATAGAGTCTCACCAGCCCAGAGAGCTTTAGATAATTTTACCAGGGAAATAGGATTACTGGCAGCATCTTATAGAATCTCACCAGCCCAGAGAGCTTTAGATAATTTTACCAGGGAAATAGAATTACTGGCAGCATCTTATAGAGTCTCACCAGCCCAGAGAGCTTTAGATCATTTTACCAGGGGAATAGAAGTATTGGCAGCATCTTATAGAGTCTCACCAGCCCTGAGAGCTTTAGATAATTTTACCAGGGAAATATAATTACTGGCAGCATCTTATAGAATCTCACCAGCCCAGAGAGCTTTATATCATTTTACCAAGGAAATAGAAGTACTGACAGCATCTTATAGAATCTCACCAGCCCAGAGAGCTTTAGATAATTTTACCAGGGAAATAGAAGTACTGGCAGCATCTTATAGAATCTCACTAGCCCAGGGAACTTTAGATAATTTTACCAGGGAAATAGAATTACTGGCATCATCATATAGAATCTCACCAGCCCAGAGAGCTTTAGATCCTTTTTCCAGGGAAATAGAAATACTGGCAGCATCCTATAGAATCTCACCAGCCCAGAGAGCTTTAGATCATTCCACTAGAGAAATAGAAGTACTGGCAGCATCTTATAGAATATCACCAACCCTGAGAGCTTTAGATAATTTTACCAGGCAAATAGAAATACTTACAGCATCTTATAGAATCTCACCAGCCCTTAGAGCTTTAGATCATTTTACAAGGGAAATAGAAGTACTGGCAGCATCTTATAGAGTCTCACCAGCCCAGAGACCTTTAGATCATTTTACCAGGGAAATAGAAGTACTGGCAGCATTCTTATAGACTCTCACCAGCCTTTAGAGCTTTAGATAATTTTACCAGGGAAATAGAAATACTGGCGGCATCTTGTAGAATCTCACCAGCCCAGAGAGCTTTAGATCATTTTACCAGGAAAATAGAAGTACTGGCAGCATCCTATAGAATCTCACCAGCCTAGAGAGCTTTAAATCCTTTTACCAGGGAAATAGAAGTACTGGCAGCATCTTATAGAATCTCACCAGCTCAGAGAGCTTTAGATCATTTTACCAGGGAAATAGAATTACTGGCATCATCTTATAGAATCTCACCAGCCCAGAGAGCTTTAGATAATTTTACCAGGGAAATATAAGTACTGGCAGCATCTTATAGAATCTCACCAGCCCAGAGACTTTTAGATCATTTTACCAGGGAAATAGAAGTACTGGCAGCATCTTATAGAATCTCACCAGCTCAGAGAGCTTTAGATCATTTTACCAGGGAAATAGAATTACTGGCAGCATCTTATAGAATCTCACCAGCCCAGAGAACTTTAGATCATTTTACCAGGGAAATAGAATTACTGGCATCATCTTATAGAATCTCACCAGCTCAGAGAGCTTTAGGTCATTTTACCAGGGTAATAGAAGTACAGGCAGCATCTTATAGAGTCTCACCAGCCAGAGAGCTTAAGATCATTTTACCAGGGAAATAGAAGTACTGGCAGCATCTTATAGAATCTCACCTGCCCAGAGAGCTTTAGATCATTTTACCAGGGAAATAGAAGTACTGGCAGCATCTTATAGAATCTCACCAGCCTAGAGAGCTTTAGATAATTTTACCAGGGAAATAGAAGTACTGGCAGCATTCTTATAGACTCTCACCAGCCCAGAGAGCTTTAGATCATTTTACCAGGGAAATAGAAGTACTGGCAGCATCTTATAGAATCTCACCAGCCCAGAGAGCTTTAGATCATTTTACCAGGGAAATAGAAGTACTGGCAGCATCTTATAGAGTCTCACCAGCCCTGATAGCTTTAGATCATTTTACCAGGGAAATAGAAGTACTGGAAGCATCTTATAGAATCTCACCAGCCCTGATAGATTTAGATCATTTTACCAGGGAAATAGAAGTACTGGCAGCATCTTATAGAATCTCACCAGCCCTGATAGCTTTAGATCATTTTACCAGGGAAATAGAAGTACTGGCAGCATCTTATATAATCTCACCAGCCCAGAGATCTTTAGATAATTTTACCAGGCAAATAGAAGTACTGGCAGCATCTTATAGAATCTCACCAGCCCAGAGAGTTTTAGATCATTTTACCAAGGAAATAGAAGTACTGGCAGCATCTTATAGAATCTCACCAGCCCAGAGAGTTTTAGATCATTTTACCAGGGAAATAGAAGTACTGGCATCATCTTATAGAATCTCACCAGCCCAGAGAGCTTTAGATCATTTTACCAGGGAAATAGAAGTACTGGCAGCATCTTGTAGAATCTCACCAGCCCAGAGAGCTTTAGATCATTTTACCAGGGAAATAGAAATACTGGCAGCCTCTTATATAATCTCACCAGCCCAGAGAGCTTTAGATCATTTTACCAGGGAAATTGAAATACTGGCAGCAACTTATAGAATCTCACCAGCCCAGAGAGCTTTAGATCATTTTACCAGGGAAATAGAAGTACTCGCAGCATCTTATAGAATCTCACCAGCCCAGAGAGCTTTAGATCATTTTACCAGGGAAATTGAAATACTGGCAGCAACTTATAGAATCTCACCAACCCAGAGAGCTTTTTAGAATTGGGCCCCAAAGTTGTAAACCCTAACTCATACTAGTGAACCCTTCCCTTTAATTATAATAGAAAGTATTGTTGCTAAACTCCCAACCATATCTGTAAACTACAACCCTTACTGCTAAGCCATAATCCACTACTACTCTATATCATTACAGCACATAGCAGAGCCTGGCCAGTCAGATAGTCAGGAACATCACAGCCCACATGCTGCTAAGGAGCTGAAATGATTTCTGGCCCTCATTGGGATTTTAATCATGTGTTTAACTCTTTAAAGGGTTAAACACACAGAGGAAGCTATGATTAGTAATGTAATATATTATCAGTGTCACCTAGCAGACTAAGGGTGGTATTATCTAAAGCCCTCCTCTCTGGTGAGATTATGTAAGAAGTTCCATCAGAACTACAAGTTCCCTCAAAGAGTTTTAGAACAGCAAAGTTTATCTTAAGATCTCTTAATCTAGCTATGGAGGATTTTGAGTGTGCAGGGGAGACAAATATATTACAATACAAAGCTCACAAAAGCACTAAAAGGTTTTGCATTATTCTATCCATCCCAGAGAGTTTCTCAGGCCCTAAATCTCCATAACATGCATGGCAAGAAAAATAGCTTAGCGGTCACCTTGTCTTCCCTGCTGTCAGGTCTCAGAGACAGCAGGGAAGAGAAATAAAGATATATATATATATGTGTGTGTGTTTTTATGTGTCATGTTATTTCAATATGGATGACAGCCTGTGCATGAATCTGTCTAAGGTTTAATGAGGATGATTTGGGACTAAATATTTAATAGATTGTAGAACTGAATAGATATACACTCACCTGTTTTATAGGTAGTCAATTATAGGAAAAACAACTTGTCCCATGAAGAAAAGAACTGAAGGTCATAATTCAACAATTTCAGTAGCTTATATCAATGCTGGCACATTTTGTTTCTTTAAATGTAGGGCTGGAGGTCATACACCCTTAATGGGACATAGAACACACATTTTTCTTTCATGATTCAGAAAGAGAATACAATAAAAAAAAGTTTCCAATTTACTCCTATTAGCACATTTACTTTGTTCTCTTGCTATTCTTTGTTGAATAGATATCTAGATACGTATTGTGCAAATGTCTGGAGCACTACATGACAGGAAATAGTGCTGCCATCTAGTGCTCTGGCTAATGTATAACATTGTTATAAAACTGCTGCCATCTAGTGCTCTGGCTAATGTATAACTTTATTATAAAACTGCTGCCATCTAGTGCTCTGGCTAATGTATAACTTTGTTATAAAACTGCTGCCATCTAGTGCTCCTGCTAATATATAACATTATTATAAAACTGCTGTCATCTAGTGCTCTTGCTAATGTATAACATTGTTATAAAACTGCTGCCATCTAGTGCTCTTGCTAATGTATAACATTGTTATAAAACTGCTGCCATCTAGTGCTCTTGCTAATGTGTAACATTGTTATAAAACTGCTGCCATCTAGTGCTCTTGCTAATGTATAACATTGTTATAAAACTGCTGCCATCTAGTGCTCTTGCTAATGTGTAACATTGTTATAAAACTGCTGTCATCTAGTGCTCTTGCTAATGTATAACATTATTATAAAACTGCTGCCATCTAGTGCTCTTGCTAATGTATAACATTGTTATAAAACTGCTGCCATCTAGTGCTCTTGCTGATGTATAACATTATTATAAAACTGCTGCCATCTAGTGCTCTTGCTAATGTATAACATTGTTGTAAAACTGCTGCCATCTAGTGCTCTGGCTAATGAATAACATTGTTATAAAACTGCTGCCATCTTGTGCTCTTGCTAATGTATAACATTATTATAAAACTGCTGCCATCTAGTGCTACTGCTAATGTATAACATTATTATAAAACTGCTCCCATTTAGTGCTCTTGCTAATGTATAACATTGTTATAAAACTGCTGCCATCTAGTGCTCTTGCTGATGTATAACATTATTATAAAACTGCTGCCCTCTAGTGCTCTTGCTAATGTATAACATTATTATAAAACTGCTGCCATCTAGTGCTCTGGCTAATGTATAACTTTATTATAAAACTGCTGCCATCTAGTGCTCCTGCTAATGTATAACATTGTTATAAAACTGCTACCATCTAGTGCTCCTGCTAATGTATAACATTGTTATAAAACTGCTTCCATCTAGTGCTCTTGCTAATGTATACCATTATTATAAAACTGCTGCCATCTAGTGCTCTGGCTAATGTATAACAATGTTGCAAAATGACTGCTATATAGTGCTGCAGACACGTGCACGCTCCTCAGCTTTTCAACAAAGTATAACAAGAAAACAAAGAAAATTTGATAATAGAAGTAAAGTGGGAAGTTGTTTAACATTGAATTTTCTATCTAAATGATGAAATAACATTTTTGGGGTTTATGTTGCATTAATTAGGTGCAGGGCGATTAATCTGACATTTTATTACATTTACAATCAAAATGAATTTATAGATAAAAAAATAATTAGACTAAATGAGTTGCCTGCTTTATTTTATAACAAGTTATATGTAGAAGGAAAATCAGAGCTTTATCTATCCTTTATTTTAATATCTTTATATTTGTAAATTTTATGGGCCAGATTACGAGTGGAGCGAAATTAATGCTTCCGCTTGAGTGTTAATTGCCCTAGAAGTAATATTTTTGCGCTCATAAGGTTGCTCTTGTATTACAAGTTAAAAGTGAACTGTTTTCGCTTTTGCACTAACCCGACAAGCACAAAAAGCCAAAGTTAGTATATAGCGTGCGCAGTCACATATTCCCCCATAGAAGTCAATGGAGAAAAAAAAACTTACACCCCACTCTCACGCAAACACCACTCATGTTCTCATTTGTAGTAAACCAACATGAAAATATGAATGTTTCACATTCCAATGTTCTTCACATAACAGAATATGTTCTATTTATTCATAAATACATTTTTCTACATATATCTGATGGTATTTTGGTACTATATATATATATATATATATATATATATATATATACAGTATATATAATTTGCGCTACAATCGTTTAGGTTTTGTTAAAAAAATTACACTTGTTAATGGCAATAATAGTATTCCAAGGGAAATCTACTCAATGTAATAGTACACAAAAAGTGAATAATCAGAACACAAAATATGGTATTGCAAATACAGGGTTAATACTTCAGGTGGTCAGACCTCCCCTGTACTTCTGTTAAAGAATGTGTTAAAGTATGTGACTCTTTTTTAAATGAATCTTTCATCAAGGTGCAACCCTCTTTACACTGAGCTTTCTTCTCAGCAGTATGTAGACATAAAAAACAAAAAGTGGAATACAGAGTGCAAACTCGAATCAAGTGGAGTTTATTCACAATTGACAATGTGCATAATAAAAACACACTTACTAAAATGTATGTAAAGACAAGCCTGTTAGATTCCCAATGAACCAGCGTGAGCATCATGAGTATCCACCAAGAAAGGATTCCTCGTCAATGAACGTTGCTAACCTGCGTCTCCAGATCACACGAGTGATAGCCAACTTGTGACCTCAGGACGCCCCACGCTGGAACCGGAAAAATCAGGTGATCAAAGTTTCAAATTCTAACAGCCTCTACGCGTTTCTCCTGGGCTACGGCCAAGCTTTTTCAAGAGGGTAATGAGACGTGTGCTCCTCACTTTAAAGAGGTGTGATTGGACCCACCCCATTGAAGGGGAAGTGTACATGCACTCTCATATTACACAATGCTTTGATATGAAACATTACTCTAAGTTGATACAAAATCATCAATTTGATACACAAAATGAATATGCAACATAATGACACAATCACATAGATATTGACGGCAGATAAGAGCCATAGGCCCAGCAAGTCTGCCCGACCTTACCTAACAGTATAAACTTATCTAGTTCGTAGGATAGCCCTATGCTTGTCCCATGCATTTTTAAAGTCCCCCACAGTGTTTGTTGAATAAGTTGAATAAGTAATGAATAATTAATAACAACAACCTGTTTAAACACAGGGGAAAAAAAAACACAGAAGATACACCTAATACCATGTTAACCACATAACTAACTCTCAGAACGTTAAAGTGAAGGTAAACTTACCTTGATGCCGATCCAGTATGTCATTCTTTGTTGAAAATCATTCATCAAACGTTCTAACTTTTAGTGCAATTTGAGTTATTAGCATTTTAAATCAATTACTGTTGGTCCACAAATTCAACCCGTTTTTGTTTTGTTTGTTTTTTGGCTCTATCACGTGTTTCTATTATCCAATTGATAATCTGGCCGTTAGGCGGCCCTCACTCCATATCACCCGCCTCCTTTATCCTCTGCGCATGCGCTATTCTTTATTATTATTATATTGAAACCCTTGCGCACTCCCGTTTCTCATTTTGATAATGGCCTTGCATGCACAGTAGAGTTGAATCGCCGATTTGCGCAGGCGTGGTTGATCAGAGCATCTGATCTGATCATTGTGCACACGATTTTGAGAGATGTATAGAGCAGGTGGGACGCTCTATACGTCACAGACCAACAAAGCAGGAACTAGAGGGAGGGAGGAGTTGACATCAAAACCGTAGCGTTTAGATAAATGTATGTACATTGGAAATTTTAAAAGTAATAGAAGCTCTAAGTTAGCAATTAGATTATGCTAAGATTAAGTAATGAATTTATGTATTTAAAAGCTTCAAACTTTACCTTCACTTTAAGTTTAAAACTCCAACCATAGAGTATATTAAAATTAAATATGCAAAGTTACATAAAATTACAATCATATCATTACTGTTAAAACAAACAATTCATAATATATTATATAGCTATAAGATGATGTCAAACAATAGTTGATTCAATCTGTTCAGACTTTACATATGTGCTGCAATATCTATATCAATATTAATACCTTGAGGGTGCAAACATTGCATCCTATAGATCCAATATGTCTCTAACTTCCTAAGCTTGAGCAATCTATCCCTCTCTGTGGGTGAGACCCATTCTATTTTTTGTATTTTTAAACCACTATGGCATTCTAAAAAGTGTCTAGAGACACTATGTTTAACATATTTTTCTTTAATATTATATACTGTACATGCGCATAGAATCTACTTTTCATTTTGTGTGGCCTACATAAAATAGACCACACCTCAGCAAAAGATGAATATAGTTACTCCTGATTTTAATATTAAATTCTTCAGAGTTGTCAGAGTTATGGAAAACAAATGACTTATTGACATGATTGCACATCCCACACTTTGATTTGCCACACTTCATAGTTCCCTTCCACTCAAATAGCCAATTACCCTTCGATTTTTCTATATTTTCAATGGGGGAGACTTTTCTTAATTTACTTGGGGCCAACAAGTTTTTAAGATTTTACCCACTTTTAAAGGTAATAAGTGGTTTATTCCCAACATGGGTTCCCAGAATTGGGTCTGCTTGTAAGATTGGCCAATGTTTATTTAGCATACTCTTACAGGCCCATTTATCAAAGGGCTTGCGGACCTGATCCGACACTGCGGATCAGGTCCGCAAGACCTCGCTAAATGCGGAGAGCAATACGCTCTCCGCATTTAACATTGCACCAGCAGCTCACAAGAGCTGCTGGTGCAACGCCGCCCCCTGCTGACTCGCGGCCAATCGGCCGCCAGCAGGGAGCTGTCAATCAACCCGATCGTATTCGATCGGGTTGATGTCCGGCGATTCCTGTCCGCCTGTTCAGAGCAGGCGGACAGGGTTATGGAGCAGCGGTCTTTAGACCGCTGCTTAATAAGTTGTGTTTCTGGCGAGTCTGAAGACTCGCCAGAAACACGGCCCTTCAAGCTTCATACGGAGCTTGATAAATGGGCCTGTTGATCTTATTTGACCCTTAGTTGTAAGAAGTTATAAATCTCAATGGTGGAGCATCTGAACTGGTCTGTTTTCTAGACATTCCTAGGTTTATCATGTCATGTCCCCCCTATCTTTTTTGAACACTCTATCTTTCTCTTCAGACAATAATTTTGGACTGTATCCTTTCTGCAAGAATTTCTTATCTAAGATATCTGCTTCTTTAAAAAAATTATCATCATGAGTACATTTTCTTTTCATCCTGAGATACTCACTGTAGGGGACATTTTTAATCCAGCTCCGTTTGTGTGCATTTTTAGAATCTATATAGCTGTTTCACACTGTCTGATTCCTAAAATTAGGATTCAATTGTTACAATTAAATTGTTATGATTAATGTATTAAAAAAAATGATACATTTCTTTAGCACTACCCTTCCAAATAATTACAATGTCATCTATGTAACGTCTATACTTGATTATACTGTGTGCGAAAGGATTGTTATGCCAAATGTACAGGTTCTCAAAGTGATTCATGTAAATGTTGGCATAGGATGGGGCAAAAATAGTCTCTATCGCCATGCCTCTAGTCTGTAAATAATAATTCTCTTCAAACATAAAGTAATTATGATTTAATATAAAGGTAATACTATCTACCAAGAACTGAATGTGTTGTGAGAGTATATTCCATCTAGAGAGTTTGGTTTTAACTGCTTCCACACCTGCTGTATGAGGAAAGCAGGTGTAGAGAGCAGAAACATCACACGTTACCCAAAACATATCATCTTCCCATTTTTGGCCCTTAAATTATCTAATTACATCCCGTGTATCTTTTTGATATGCTCTTGTTTTTTAACCACAGGTTGAAGGTATGAATTTATGTATTTTGAAAATTATCAAAGTGTGAGCCTACGCCTGAAACAATAGGTCTCGCAGGTGGATTGACTGAATCTTTGTTCACTTTCAGGAGATGTAAAATAATGCTAATGAAGGGTGTAGAGTAGAAATAAATTAATATTCATCATTAGTTAGAATACCCTAATTTTTGGCCAAAATAATAAACTCTCTATTTGTCTGGTATATGCAACAGTAGGATTGTTCTTTAAAACTGTGTATGTATACTTATCGCTGAGGAGATTATACACTTCCTGTAAGCTCTTACTTCTATTCTGAATCACTATTGCTCTGCCTCCGCCCTTATCGGCACAGGGAATAACAATCTCCTTATTGCTTGAAAGTTTTTTCAAAGCCTTTCTCTCTAATAAAGTTAAATTATCATTATGTTTGTTTACAAATTTGGCCTCACTTTTGAAAGCAGTTTCTAAATCCTTGAGAACTAATTTGATAAAAAGAGAGATTTGATCACTTTGCGTCCCAACTGGATAAAAGGAAGATTTCCCTTTGAAGTTAGAGTGGCATATTTCAGGTGATGATTCATACATGGATACATTAAGGAGATCTTTTATATCTATATCACTAGTGTGAATCAAATTATCTCCTCCTTGTGAGACTCCTACCGATCCATCAGCCTCTAAAGTTTAAAAGGTTTTGAGTAAATCTAAATCAGTGGCTTCAATGTATTCTTTATTTGGCATATTTCTATTCTCTGGATTATTAAGGAAATAACGTTTTAAAGTCAACTTCCTAATGTATTTGTGAATGTCTACAAATATTTTCAAACTTAATGTAGACATTTGTTTAGAAGGCTTATATCATTATTGTCTAACTCAATATCTGCTAGATTAACAATATCAGCTTTAGATACCTCTAATTCCTTCTTCTTCTCTCTTGTTGTCTGAATTTTCCTCCCTGCTCTTGTTCCTCGTCTAGTTCTAATGTCCTTTTTTCTTGACCCTGGATGGTTCTGACCCGTACCTACATGTAATGTTGTCTCTAAGGGGGATATTTATCAAAGTGTCAATTTTGGTGCATTTGTCGGCGTCAATATACTCGCCAGACATTGCTGCTGCGGATCCACATATGATGCCCTTATTTATAAAAAACACGTACATCAAGTACGGCGAGATGAGCTTTGGACTGTTGTTAACTAACAGTCATCGATGTGGCAGTTATTCTGGTTTTTCCCAACTTTATTTACTGTCCGTGAACAAGCACATTTCTCTAAAGCTAATCTTTTATTTTTCATCTGTTAATGTCCAAGAAATAGCTTCATTTATACCTCAACAAACAATATCTCATAGAAATATATTTCTATATTTATTTGTTATATGATACTTTCACATAAATGAATCTATTTGTATTTCTAGAAGTCATGATATGCTTTTATCTCATGTTTTTTTTTTTATAAATGATTATTAATGCTAGAATTTGTACATATATCTTTGCACATACTTGTATAAATATATATACAGTATGTGTGTGTTATGTCAGAAATCTTTTGCAAACATATTTACATGTCCCTAAATTCCTTTTTTTGTTCTAAACAATGTTGTATTTCATATATCTGTGTTTATTTATACCACTATATGTATATAGTGTAAATGTATTATTATTCTGAGCAGGAATAATTGCGAATATAACATGTCATCAGGGTATCATATGTATTTATTTGCAATCAATGGATATTTTAAGAGCTGGGCCAGTTTTCTCTCTGTGTAGCCCCTCCTGATTACAATCTAGTTTTAAAAACCACCCGTATACAGGTGTTATAAAATGGGCTGGCATATAAGATGATATTTCTTACTGAAAATGAAATTCAAGAGAAGGAAGAAATACACTGAAAATAGCATGAAAGTAAAGAGGTGATTTTAGTTTCTGCTGTATCTGAATCATGACAGTTTAATGTTAGGTGGGCTATCCCTTTGAGCTATCAGCTTAAGATTATATTGAATCAAACATCAATTCGAATTTTAAAATCATTGTCTAAAATATTACACTGTGTGTCCTAATGTCAGCATCAATGTTTATATTTAATACTAATTTCACATATACATATTATCAAAGTATAATACACAATGTAACAAATGGCACTTACAAGTTCTGATGAGTGATCAATGACACAAGTATCGAGCAATTTTATTTGTTAGTGATAGTTTAAAATGTATATTTGAATCTGATTGGCTGATGTCAAATCAAATCAAATCAAAAGTGGTTTAAAAATTCACTAGTGTGTGGGTTGTTTAGGAGTTTGCCTCATAATTGGTGCAAAAAGTGTTCCATCAAATTTTGGTGCGAAATGGAGAGTAGGACTTGTATTACATGGCTTAATCATGGTTCAAATAGATTTTTCGAAAAAAATAAAAAGAAAGTTAGCTATATTATGTTGTGTATTTATTTCATTTTTATCTCTTTATCCATTAGTGCAACAAGTTTGGGGTAAAAATTTGCAACAAATTTGGAGAAATAATATTGTCCCCTTGCTTTGTAATGATAGACAAAGTTGTAACATAATCCATAAGTAGTAATGTATTTTTCATTTTTATCTACTAGTGCACCAAATGTGTAGCAATAATATTGTTTGATTTAGAAAGGGTATACAATTTTAATAAAATGTCTAATTTACTTTTATTATGTAATATACTTCATTCTCTTGCAGCATCGAACATAAGCTTTCTGTGTTTTCAGACTTCCATTGATTTCTATGGCATCCGCGACCTGAAGGGTGGTGGATTGAAAACTAGGTACGCTGCGCCAGAATAGCGTACCTGTTAAATGTTTGATAAATTGGGAAAACATCTGTAATGATGCAAGCATCAATCTTCGTCTGATTGAGATCTTGGCGCTTTGATAACTACGGCGGATCAATCTAGTTGCAAATACGATGCAGGATTCAAGCGTATTTTTAGTTGACACTTTGATAAATATCCCACTAAGTATGTTCTTTCTTGTCGATCCACTAAAAAATACTGATGATTATATCCATCAGCTTTAGGTCTTGCTCCTAGAGTCTCCTAATTGTTATCCCCATTTTCCTTGTTCTTTAGGATTTCAAACCTATTCAGAACTGGCACTTGATAATGACTATGTTCATTATTATAACTTTGGGCCCCAGCTTTAGCATATATGTTCCTATTGAAACTGTTATTGTTCTGCAATTGTGGTGTCGGTTCCCGCCCCTCTAAACTTTGTGTATTTGAATTATGGTGTAAAGGTGTGTTTCTGGGGTGATAGTCTCCCCCCCTGTAATTATAATTACTTCTAGGTTTGGGTGTCTTGTCATTAGTATTAATGGGAGTGGTTTTATGTTGTTGGAGAATATGTCTCACATTTTTAAATTTGTTGTTTCTATTATTATTAACTTTACTTTCATTACCATAGGGAAATTCCACCTTTTGATGGTTTAAAAATACAAATAATAGACTGGGTTTTATCCACAGGGAAGGATAGATTGCTCAAGCTTAGGAAGTTAGAAACATATTGGATCTATAGGATTAAATGTTTGCACCCTCAAGGTCTTAATAGTGTGATAGATATTGCAGCACATATGTAAAGTCTGAACAGATTTAACCAACTAATGTTTGACATCATCTTATAGCTATATAATATATTATGCATTGTTAGTTTTAACAGTAATGATATGATTGTAATTTAGTGTAACTTTGCATATTTCATTTTAATATGCTCTATAGTTATGTGGTTTAACATGGTATTAGATGTTTATTCAGTGTTTTTTTCTGTGTTTTAACAGGTTGTTGTTATTAATTATAAATTACTTTATGGCATTATGTTGTATCTATTAATTTTTTGTATCAAATTGATGATTTTGTATCAACTTAGAGTAATGTTTCATATCAAAGCATAAGTATTGTGTAGTATGAGAGAGTGAGTGACACAATGCATGTTTACTCCCCCTTCAACGGGGTGGGTCAATTCACACCTCTTTAAAGTAAGGATATTGTGGGTCTAACAGCACACATCTCATTAACCTCATTTAAAAGCCCAGCCATAGCCGGGAGAAACGCGTAGAGGCTGTTCGAATTTGAAACTTTGATCACCTGATTTTGCCGGTTTCCGCGTAGGCAGGTCACAAGTTGGCTTTCACTCGTGTGATCTAGAGTTGCGGGTCAGCAGCGTTCATTGATGGGGAATCCTTTCTCAGTGGATACTCACATTGCTCATGCTGGTTCATTGGGAATCTAACAGGCTTGTTTTTACATACATTTTAGTAAGTGTGTTTTTATTATGCACATTGTCAATTGGGAATAAACTCTACTTGATTTGAGTTTGCACTCTGTATTCCACTTTTTGTTTAAGGTATAGATATATACAGAAATATATAGGAATATCTATTTATTAATACATAGAACATATTCAGCTATGTGCAGAGCATCGGGATGTGAAATATTTAAACTAAACACATAGTTAAAACCTTTATTAAATATGAATATTGCATAAATATGTTTTTACATGTTTTCATCTACTTAACTGCAAAGGGTACCAATGCAATATTTTTTGTGAATAATTTTTATTAGATGATGTTATTATAAGTGTAACTGTACTTTGTAATGTATTTTTGATGTGTTTTGTGCAACTTTTATGTTTTTAGCAAAACAGTTAAACAGAGATCTTAAGTTGTGGTAATCATTCTAGCATAAATTGTGATTTTGTTTACTTTCAACTTGTAATACGAGTAGTAAACCCAATAAAACCCTAACCCTCACAATAAGCCACTTGTAATCTGGCATTATATGTTTAAAAAGGACTTTAAACACTACTTGGTTTTATGTATAAACTGTACTTGTTTCTCGCTCTCTAGAGAGCAGATTCTGTAACCTGCAAATGCTGAAAATTTAGTAGCTGGTTTAGGTAATTTTAAAACCAAGATTACAGGTTTTGTTTTTTTGGCATCTTTAGGGAGCGTGGGAGAAACATAATTTTGTACACAAAAGCAAAAGGTGTTTAAAGTTTCTTTAAGCTGGTGAATTGATTGGAAGATTCATTAGGTCTGGCAGTTGCTGTTTCATAAAGAGCTGGTTAAGCAATTCATGTTGACAGGTAAGACGATGTCTGAATAAAGTATAGCGTTGCAAACCCTAGTGCGCTTTTCACATCTAGATAAAATGTTAGTAAATACATCCAGAGTTATCATAAACATGAATTTGCTCACCTTGGTATTGAAGAGTGTTCTATCTGATAGTAAATGAGGGAAACTAAAGCAACCGTTTGTATGTACAGTATATACATGTTTATAAATGGTTACAAGTGGTTAAAAAAAAATCCTTATTTTTGTTTATTTTTATGGGTGTTAAATAAGTCCAAAATCCATTTAAAATTGTACAATATGTGTTGACCCCATGCAAAGTAAAGGTGTCTCTGTGTGGTACAAATGCTATTGAATAGCATAAATGGATTATTACTGATTTTTGTTAATGTTTTTGAATAAGTTAACATTTGAAAAAACTGTACAAAAAAATCATGCATTGCATTTTTGTATACGAATTCTAATTAATCAGACTGTTAAATTCTCATTAATTGAAAAGGGAATATAAAAAAATAGGAATATAGCCCATCAAGTTTTGTACAATTAAAAGCCCCAGCATGTGGAAAATGACTAAGTATGTTTTTTTTTTTACTTTATGTCTATATAAACTACATTTTTATTTATACTTAAATTTACTAACTATGAGTTTATTTTACTCTGAATAGTGCGCTATGATTTTGTCAGCTAGAAACTGTATTCTGCATAAACCTAATAAATTAGGCAGCATCTTTAATCAAATGCAAATATGCTAGAAGCAAATATTTTTATGCTTTTAGTTTTTTTATGATAATGAAGATCATGTATATCTTAAGGGAGTATTTATCAAATAAGTTCATTCTTAACCTATGACTCATATCATCTTAACTACACAACAGTACATATCGTGGGAATGATACAGTGAAATATATTGTTGTTCAAGAATTGTTTATAATCAAGTTCATCACATGAAAGTGAAATGCTTATGATTACAGCATTACTTATGGTTACATAACCAGCATTACTTATGGTTACATACCCAACGTTACTTATGGTTACATACCCAGCGTTACTTATGGTTACATACCCAGCGTTACTTATGGTTACATACCCAGCGTTACTTATGGTTACATACCCAGCATTACTTATGGTTACATACCCAGCGTTACTTATGGTTACATACCCAGCATTACTTATGGTTGCATACCCAGCATTACTTATGGTTACATAACCAGCATTACTTATGGTTACATACCCAGTATTACTTATGGTTACATACCCAGCATTACTTATGGTTACATACCCAGTATTACTTATGGTTACATACCCAGCATTACTTGTGGTTACATACCCAGCATTACTTGTGGTTACATACCCAGTATTACTTATGGTTACATATCCAGCATTACTTATGGTTACATACCCAGTGTTACTTATGGTTACATACCCAGCATTACTTATGGTTACATACCCAGCATTACTTATGGTTACATACCCAGCATTACTTATGGTTACATAACCAGCATTACTTATGGTTACATACCCAGCATTACTTATGGTTACATAACCAGCATTACTTATGGTTACATACCCAGCATTACTTATGGTTACATACCCAGCATTACTTATGATTACATACCCAGTATTACTTATGGTTACATACCCAGCATTACTTATGGTTACATACCCAGCGTTACTTATGGTTACATACCCAGTATTACTTATGGTTACATACCAAGCATTACTTATGGTTACATACCCAGCATTACTTATGGTAACATACCAAGCATTACTTATGGTTACATACCCAGCATTACTTATGATTATATACCAATCGTTACTTATTGTTACATACCCAGCATTACTTATGGTTACATACCCAGCATTACTTATGGTTACATACCAATTGTTACTTATGGTTACATACCCAGCATTACTTATGGTTACATACCAAGCGTTACTTATGGTTACATACTGTCACAACTGGGGTGATCCTTGATGATCTATGCAAAATATATATGTTTTAGAATCACAACTGCTGACTTATATATAGTATCAGCCTTGGATCTTTTCTATATACATATAAATTACAATAATATCACTTTAAGTCTGTATAATTAGAAATATTCCACATAAGAACAGATAATTGTTTAAGCTGTAGTGTGTTGCTCGATTATATATGGAATTTTATAGGACCTCATTATAAAATATAATTGTAATAGAAAGATGATACATAGTTTGTTATGGTTGTAGCAAAATGTATCAATGTATGAGCTTTTTCTTTCTCTCTTAATAAACATACCAAACAAAAGGGTAAAATGTATTTCTTGTGAATATGTAAGAAGGGAATTTTGATATCAATCTGAAGTAATGAAACTAGATTGCACAATATAAACTTCCAAACTGCAGATAACAGAACTAGTCAGCTTACCGAAGTCGCAGAGATGAATAACGATGAGTCTGAGATCGGATGGGCAGATGTGACGTTACGGCCCAGAGAAGGTATCAGAGCTCTCAACAGAGAACCGCTACGGTTTGTAGCCTAATCCCTGTGAGTGAGAGAGTTACAGAGCAGACCCAGGAGACGTCAGCTGGAAGAACAGCAGGCAGCAGTAATTTGCAATTCCAAGTACAGATTATTACTTTAGTAATAAGATTCCTTCAAAGTCTTTAGTAGAATTAGAATAACACGAGTTAGTAAGACATTCAACAGAAGCCTTGAAAAATTACCAAGCAAAGCGGTAATTAACAAGGAGCCTTTTAAAGGTGATGAAAAAGGGGTGTGATGAAAGGGGTGTGATTATACAATTAAAGGTATATCCAGTATTGGGAACATTATGAACAAGAATGTTACAGACCTCCCCCCTGAAGGAACCGCTCCGTGGTTCATGGTTTAGGCCTATTTGGGTAGCGTCTATGAAACAGGAAGAGGAGACGAGGTGCAGACAAATTAGTAGCAGGTTCCCAAGAATCCTCCTCAGGAATGAAACCTTTCCATCTAATCGATATTGAAGAGATCTCCTACTTCTCCTAGAATCTAGGATGGTCTGTACTTCATAATCCAATTGAGAGTCTGAATCTGGTGTAATAAGACCAGGAGCCTGGGGTACATCTCTCAGGGTATGGTATGGTTTCAACAGAGAAACATGGAAGGTTGGGTGTAAGAGATATGAAGGTGGTAAATCCAAAGTGACAGCATTTCGGTTAATGATTTTAGACATGGAGAAAGGTCCAATAAATTGTGAACTGAGTTTCTTTGAGGGTGTTTTCAATGTTTAGTGGATAGCCAAACCTTATCGCCTATGTGGTAAGTTGGTGCAGACCTCCTTTTTAGATTATAATATTTTTTTTGTCTTTCTTGGGCTGCTTTTATATTGTCTCTGAGAATGTCAAAGTTTTGATTAAGAGAGTGCATTATGTCTGAAAGTAGTAGATTAGAAAATTGGTGATCAGGTAAGAAGTGAAACGTGGGGTAGTATGCAGGGCCGCCACTAGAAATTTTGGGGCCCCTGACTCAACCATTGATCAGGGCCCCCCCCTTCCTTTGCAATTTTTGACCAAGTGACTAAAACGTATATGCACTTTATTTTTAATTGTCTATTTAAACTTGGAAATGTTATAATGGTAGTGACATACACACACACAGACATACTCATACACTGAAACACACAAACACACATAAGGATTCACATATAGACACTCTAGCAGACACGCAAAGAAACACACCCAGACACAGACACCCAAACAGACACTTATTACTTGTCAGGTCAATGTAAACAAGTGCTAAGGTAAACTACAGTTTTGTAAAAAAAAAAGGAGATTTAGAAAACAAAATATGGAGTTCTGATTATCTTTTTGTAAAGGAAGATGACAACTAAATTATGACAATAGCATGCAGTGGCTGAAAGGAAGGACCCTGAACTGCCTAAACAATAATTTAAAGGTTAAATGGTGGATTGGTTACTTCTGGAAAGGTCTTGTTAGTCTCAAAGTCTGTAGAAAGATGTGAATAATTAGTAGTAAGGTCAAAATGTCCTAAAAAGGAACAGACAATGGACACACACATACAAACTCAAACTTGCACATACACCCAAGGAAACACCAACAGAGACAGCCTCAGAAAACACACAAAGACATACACACACACAGAGACACCCACAGAAAACACACAAAGACATACACACACACAGAGAGACAACCACATAAAAAACACAGAAAGACATACATACACACACTCTCACTGAGACATCCACAGAAAACACACAAAGACATACACACACCCTCACAGAGACACCCACATAAAACACACACCCTCACAGAGACATCCACAGAAAACACAGACATACACACCCACCCTCACAGAGGCATCCAGAGAAAATACACAAAGACAAACATACACACACCCTCACAGAGACACCCACAGAAAAAGCTCAAAGACATATGCACACACCCTCACAGACATCCACAGAAAATGCACAAAGACATACACACCCACCCTCACAGAGAGACCCACAGATAAAAAATGCATACACACTCCTAGAGAAACAAACCAAAGCACAAAGACATAAACACAGACACCCACAGAAACACTCACAGGAGGAAACATTTATGCACCTTGCATCCCCTAAATCAACAGTGTGTGACATGCATGATAAAAAATTTTTAGAAATTAAGAGATCACTTTTGAAAGAATCATATTTGTAAATGTGCAAACAAAAATAATTCTGTGAATTCAAAATTGTACATTAATGAGCTGGGTAGATGGCTAGATGAAGAAAAGTACCTTTAAAAGGTTGACATATGTTTGTTTTTTCCCCATTTTCCCCAACCAAGAGCACCACTTCAAATATAGTGTACAAATTTTCCCAGCTGTCAGCTGTACTTATGGATTTTGAAAATGCTGTACTCTATATTGTCTTGGTGGGACCATAAGCTGTGGTACTCATACCATTAGATCTGGTTAAATGCAGGATTTAGGCTTGTTGGTATGTATTTCAAAATTAAGTCAGCTGTAGTGTAAACTGAACAGTTTTAAGTTAACCTGTCTCATTTCAAACACTGAGCAATCTTAGTCTGAGAGTATAAAATTTTATGCAGATGTAAAAATCTTAGATAAAATGCCTCCTTGCATAAAGGGTCAGTAAACTGGAATGTAATATATTTTTTTATATGTATATATATATATATATATATATATATATATATAATTATAATGCATATCTGCCAAAAGGGCATCTACCATTTGTGTATCGAGGAGGAAACATTTCTGCATGGTTTTAAATATAGAATTTCTACAGCATTGTCAAATAATCATAAATACACTGCTGCTAAAAAAATGTGTTTTTATGGACCCCTAGCCCCACCAAACAACTACTACCACACTGAAGTTACAATCCAAAATTGCACAAAGAAATAAAAAACATTTGCTAAGTAAGTACTAGCTCCTCTGCAAATGAAAGTGATCTGCCGTCTGACCCAGGTACACACTGTACAAAGTGCCAAGTCTGTCTCACACTGCGCATAGTGGTTTAGTGCACACTAAGAAATCTTCTCAAATGATAATACTTTACTCCTTGTAATAACATTTCCCATGCTCAATTAGCACACTGCTGTAGTACCCACTGGTGGCTGCCCAAATTTAAAAAAAAAAAAAAAAAAAAAATTTTTTTTTTTTTTTTTTTTTTTTAGTTCTTGCCTCATGGGGCCCCCCTGGCTCATTGGGCCCCTGACAGGAGTCACCCCTGTCACCCCCTGATGGCGGCCCTGGTAGTATGCATAATTAGCATACAATGGAGTCTGTTTAGTGGAGGTATTTACAGTGCTAATGAAAGCGAATTCCGCGGATGAGAGTAAGGATGATCAATTGTCCGGCTGAGCATTGAAAAAACATTGTAAGTATTGTTCTAGCCATTGGTTGGTGAGCTCTGTTTGGCCATTATAAAAAGACAGAAGTGCCACATGGCCCAATATTGTTTGATACAATAGTGAATTTTGTGTCTAATGGTTACACTCACATTAGGTGTAGTACCCATATTGGTGCAGATGGAGCGGGCTGGGATCTAATACCCAGCAGACTGACCTCTGGTGGATGTTTGATAATCTGTAATCTGTAGGTAATGTACACAAAGGACAAGGGTGCAAATATGGTCTAGTATTGTTTAAACAAGGCAGGTGTGATATAGTAAAGTTTACACTCACATGTGATGAAGCACCTCCATTAGTGCATTAGGAGCGAACTGGGATCAAACAGTCACCCAGTAGACTGATACTAGGCACACATGAACTCCCAGCAATCCAGGAATAAATGATGGTTAAAGAAAGGATGGTGTATGGCAGCAAGTGGTAAGTATAAAATAACCTACTTTATTAAAAGAATTTAAAAAAAAATAGCAATGCGTTTCTCAGCCAACCAGTGGCAATTTTATCATATTTAATCCTGATGAAACAGCCACTGCTTGGCTGAGAAACGCGCTGCTAGTATTTTTTACAAAAGCGTTGCTAGTATATTTTATAAACACCGCTGCTCCACAACCTGTCCGCCTGCTCTGAGGAGGCGGACAGAGATTGCCGCAATTCAACCTGATAGAATACGATCGGGTTGATTGACACCCTCCTGCTAGCGGCCCATTGGCTGCAAATTTGCAGGGGGCAGCGTTGCACCAGCAGTTCACAAGATATGCTGGTGCAATGCTGAATGAAGAGAGCGCATTGCTCTCCACATTCAGTGAGGTCTGTCGGACATGATCCACAATATCGGATCATGTCCGACAAGCCTTTTATAAATAGGCCCCTATATATTTTCTCAATTTTTTTGGAACATAAAGTAGGTCATGATATGTATATAAACCATTATTTTGTTTCACTAATGAATTTACTGGAATCTCTGGATCTTCCTCCTGGGATGTTTTAAACATCTCAATTAAAAGCACAAGGGTGCTAAAATTTGATGGGCAGGTATAATAGAAGTAGGAATCTGAGTATCTTGGGGCTTGTCCATCATGCGAGACAGCGCATCTGCCTTACCATTTTTTGTCCCAGGTCGGTAGGTAATTACGAAGTTAAATCTGGAAAAAAACAAACTCCACCCAACCTGTCTGGATGAGAGCACTTTATTGCTTTTGAGATATTGCAGATTCCTATGATCTGAGTAAATAAGAATTGGAGTTTCTGTTCCCTCAAGTAAATGCTTCCAGTTTTCCAGAGCCGATTTAATGGCTAGCAATTCCTTCTCCCCTATAGGATAATTTAATTCTTCATAATTCATAACCCTAGAGTAGAAGGCTACAGGGTGTAGAGAATGGAGCAAACTTTTCCTTTGGGAGAGGATGGCTCCTAAAGCATAGTCAGAGGCATCTACTTCTAAAACAAATTGAAGAGATGGATCAGGGAACTGTAAAATTGGAGATGTCGTGAATTTATGTTTAAGTTTTGTAAAGGCTATTTCTGCTTCTTTCGACCACTTAAAAGGTTTATTAGCCTTCTTTCAGCTAGACTACGAGTTTTGCGTTATGAGGGGTGCGGTGCTAACTTGCACGTTATTGTCACCGCTCACTTACCTACAGCGCTGGTATTACAGGTTTTCATAAACCCGGTGTTACTAGGCAAGAAGTGAGCGTAAAGCAAAATTGTGCTCCATAACGCACTTCAATACCAGCGCTGCTTAAGTCAGTGGTGAGCTGGTTTTACGTGCTCTTGCACGATTTCCCCATAGACATCAATGGGGAGAGCCTGCTGAAAGAAAGACTACACCTGCAAAAAAGCAGCGTAAAGCTCTGTAACGCAGCCCCATTGATTCCTATGGGGAAACTAAATTTATGTTTACAGCTAACATGAACCCAAAGTCTAAACACCCCTAATCTTACACTTATTAACCCCTAATCTGCCGTCCCCGACATCGCAGACACCTACATTATATTTATTAACCCCTAATCTGCTGCTCTCGACATCGTCGCCACCTACATTATACTTATTAACCCCTAATCTCCCGCTCCAATGTCGCCGCAACCTACCTACACTTATTAACCCATAATCTGCCGCTCCAGACATCGCCGCCACTATAATAAACATATTAACCCCTAAACCGCCGCAGTCCCACATCGCAAACACTAATTAAATATTATTAACCTCTAATCTGCCAGCCCCTAACATCACCGCCACCTACCTACATTTATTAACCCCTAATCTGCCGCCCCCAACGTCGCTGCCACTATACTAAATTTATTAACCCCTAAACCTAACCCTAAGTCTAACCCTAACCCTAACACCCACTAACTTTAATGTAATTAAAATAAATCTAAATAAAACCTACTATTAATAACTAAATAATTCTTATTTAAAACTAAATATGTACCTGTAAAATAAACACTAACGCCTAGATTTAGAGTTCTGCGGCCAAAGGGGTGCATTAGCTACGCATGCTTTTTTTCTCCCGCACCTTTTAAATACCGCTGGTATTTAGAGTTCACAGAATGGCTGGGTTTTCAGTGCGTTAGGCTCCAAAAAGGGAGTGTAGAGCATAATTTAACGCCACTGCAACTCTAGATACCAGCGGTGCTTACGGACGCGGCCAGCTTAAAAAACGTGCTCGTGCACGATTCCCCTATAGAAAACAATGGGGCTGTTTGAGCTGAAAAAAAACCTAACACCTGCAAAAAAGCCGCGTTCAGCTCCTAACGCAGCCCCATTGTTTTCTATGGGGAAACACTTCCTAAGTCTGCACCTAACACCCTAACATGAACCCCGAGTCTAAACACCCCTAACCTTACACTTATTAACCCCTAATCTGCCGCTCCCGCTATCGCTGACACCTGCATATTTTTTTAACCCCTAATCTGCCGCTCCGTAAACCGCCGCTACTTACATTATCCCTATGTACCCCTAATCTGCTGCCCCTAACACCGCCGACCCCTATATTATATTTATTAACCCCTAATCTGCCCCCCTCAACGTCGCCGCTACCTACCTACACTTATTAACCCCTAATCTGCCGACCGGACCTGAGCGCTACTATAATAAAGTTATTAACCCCTAATCCGCCTCAATAACCCTATAATAAATAGTATTAACCCCTAATCTGCCCTCCCTAACATCGCCGACACCTAACTTCAATTATTAACCCCTAATTTGCCGACCGAATCTCGCCGCTACTGTAATAAATGGATTAACCCCTAAAGCTAAGTCTAACCCTAACACTAACACCCCCCTAAATTAAATATAATTTAAAGCTAACGAAATAAATTAACTCTTATTAAATAAATTATTCCTATTTAAAGCTAAATACTTACCTGTAAAATAAACCCTAATATAGCTACAATATAAATTATAATTATATTGTAGCTATTTTAGGATTTATATTTATTTTACAGGTAACTTTGTATTTATTTTAACCAGGTACAATAGCTATTAAATAGTTAAGAACTATTTAATAGTTACCTAGTTAAAATAATTACAAAATTACCTGTAAAATAAATCCTAACCTAAGTTACAATTAAACCTAACACTACACTATCAATAAATTAATTAAATACAATACCTACAAATAAGTACAATGAAATAAACTAACTAAAGTACAAAAAATAAAAAAAAACTAAGTTACAAAAAATAAAAAAATATTTACAAACATTAGAAAAATATTACAACAATTTTAAACTAATTACACCTACTCTAAGCCCCCTAATAAAATAACAAAGCCCCCAAAATAAAAAAATGCCCTACCCTATTCTAAATTAAAAAAGTTCAAAGCTCTTTTACCTTACCAGCCCTGAACAGGGCCCTTTGTGGGGCATGCCCCAAAGAATTCAGCTCTTTTGCCTGTAAAAAAAACACATACAATACCCTCCCCCTAACATTTCAACCCACCACCCACATACCCCTAATCTAACCCAAACCCCCCTTAAATAAACCTAACACTAAGCCCCTGAAGATCTTCCTACCTTATCTTCACCATACCAGGTTCACCGATCCGTCCTCAGAAGTCTTGATCCAAGCCTCGGAAGTGTTGATCCAAGCCCAAGCGGGGGGCTGAAGAGTGACGTCCATCCTCGGGCTGAAGTCTGGATCCAAGCGGCGGCTGAAGAACTCCATCATCGGGGCGGAAGTCGGAAGTCCATCATCGGGATGAAGTCTTCTATCAAGCCGCATCTTCAATCTTCTTTCTTCTGGAGCGGAGCGGAGCCATCTTCTTTCCAACCGACGCAGATCCAACCTCTTCAACCGACGCCTACTCGCCGAATGACGGTTCCTTTAAATGACGTCATCCAAGATGGCGTCCCTCGAATTCCGATTGGCTGATAGGATTCTATCAGCCAATCGGAATTAAGGTAGGAATATTCTGATTGGCTGATGGAATCAGCCAATCAGAATCAAGTTCAATCCGATTGGCTGATCCAATCAGCCAATCAGATTGAGCTCACATTCTATTGGCTGATCGGAACAGCCAATAGAATGCGAGCTCAATCTGATTGGCTGATTGGATCAGCCAATCGGATTGAACTTGATTCTGATTGGCTGATTCCATCAGCCAATCAGAATATTCCTAACTTAATTCCGATTGGCTGATAGAATCCTATCAGCCAATCGGAATTCGAGGGACGCCATTTTGGATGACGTCATTTAAAGGAACAGTCATTCGGCGAGTAGGCGTCGGTTGAAAAGGTTGAATCCGCGTTGGTTGGAAAGAAGATGGCTCCGCTCCAGAAGAAAGAAGATTGAAGATGCGGCTTGATAGAAGACTTCATCCCGATGATGGACTTCCGACTTCAGCCCGATGATGGAGTTCTTCAGCCGCCGCTTGGATCCAAACTTCAGCCCGAGGATGGACATCACTCTTCAGCCCCCCGCTTGGGCTTGGATCAACACATTTCCGAGGCTTGGATCAAGACTTCAGAGGACGGATCGGTGAACCTGGTATGGTGAAGACAAGGTAGGAAGATCTTCAGGGGCTTAGTGTTAGGTTTATTTAAGGGGGGTTAGATTAGGGGTATGTGGGTGGTGGGTTGTAATGTTGGGGGGGGTATTGTATGTGTTTTTTTACAGGCAAAAGAGCTGAATTCTTTGGGGCATGCCCCACAAAGGGCCCTGTTCAGGGCTGGTAAGGTAAAAGAGCTTTGAACTTTTTTAATTTAGAATAGGGTAGGGCATTTTTTTTATTTTGGGGGGCTTTGTTATTTTATTAGGGGGCTTAGAGTAGGTGTAATTAGTTTAAAATTGTTGTAATATTTACCTAATGTTTGTAAATATTTTTTTATTTTTTGTAACTTAGTTCTTTTTTATTTTTTGTACTTTAGTTAGTTTATTTCATTGTATTTATTTGTAGGTATTGTATTTAATTAATTTATTGATAGTGTAGTGTTAGGTTTAATTGTAGATAATTGTAGGTATTTTATTTAATTAATTTATTGATCGTGTAGTGTTAGGTTTAATTGTAACTTAGGTTAGGATTTATTTTACAGGTAATTTTGTAATTATTTTAACTATTTTAGCTATTAAATAGTTCTTAACTATTTAATAGCTATTGTACCTGGTTAAAATAAATACAAAGTTACCTGTAAAATAAATATTAATCCTAAAATAGCTACAATATAATTATAATTTATATTGTAGCTATATTAGGGTTTATTTTATAGGTAAGTATTTAGCTTTAAATAGGAATAATTTATTTAATAAGAGTTAATTTATTTAGTTAGATTTAAATTATATTTAACTTAGGGGGGGTGTTACTGTTAGGGTTAGACTAAGCTTTAGGGGTTAATCCATTTATTACAGTAGCGGCGAGATTCGGTCGGCAGATTAGGGATTAATAATTGAAGTTAGGTGTCGGCAATGTTAGGGAGGGCAGATTAGGGGTTAATACTATTTATTATAGGGTTATTGAGGCGGGAGTGAGGCAGATTAGGGGTTAATAACTTTATTATAGTAGCGGTGCGGTCCGCTCGGCAGATTAGGGGTTAATAAGTGTAGGCTGGTGGAGGCGACGTTGAGGGGGGCAGATTAGGGGTTAATAAATATAATATAGGGGTCGGCGGTGTTAGGGACAGCATATTAGGGGTACATAAGGATAACGTAGGTGGCGGCACTTTGCGGTCGGCAGATTAGGGGTTAATTATTGTAGGTAGCTGGCGGCGACGTTGTGGGGGGCAGGTCAGGGGTTAATAAATATAATATAGGGGTCGGCGGTGTTAGGGGCAGCAGATTAGGGGTACATAAGTATAAGGTAGGTGGTGGTCGGCAGATTAGGGGTTAAAAAAATTTAATCGAGTGGCGGCGATGTGGGGGTACCTCGGTTTAGGGGTACATAGGTAGTTTATGGGTGTTAGTGTACTTTAGAGCACAGTAGTTAAGAGCTTTATAAACCGGCGTTAGCCCAGAAAGCTCTTAACTACTGACTTTTTTCTGCGGCTGGAGTTTTGTCGTTAGATTTCTAACTCTCACTTCAGACACGACTCTAAATACCGGCGTTAGGAAGATCCAATTGAAAAGATAGGATACGCAATTGACGTAAGGGGATCTGCGGTATGGAAAAGTCGCGGCTGGAAAGTGAGCGTTAGACCCTTTAATGACTGACTCTAAATACTGGTGGTAGCCCAAAACCAGCGTTAGGAGCCTCTAAAGCTGGTTTTGACGGCTACCGCCCAACTCTAAATCTAGGCCTAAGTTAGCTACAATATAACTAAAGGCTGTGACACACTGCAAGCGGAGCGACGCACAGCATGTACATGCGGCTGTGTGCGCTCAGTGTGTCCTGCCTTTTCATCTCTGAGCACTCTGCTGCGTCAGGTCGCGTAGCTAAGCGCTCAGAGATGAAAGTGACGCGGAGCGAAGCAGATATTTTGCCTCGCGCCGCATCGCTTGCAGTGTGTCACAGCCTTAATAGTTAGATTGTATCTTGCTTAGGTTTTATTTTTATTTCACAGGCAAGTTTGTATTTATTTTAACTAGGTAGAATAGTTACTAAATAGTTATTAACTATTTACTAACTACCTAGCTAAAATAAATACAAATTTACCTGTAAAAAAAACCTAACCTGTCTTACACTAACACCTAACCTTACACTACAATTAAATAAATTACATAAATTAAATAAAATTACCTAAATTACAAAAAAACAAACACAAAAATTACACAAAATAAAAAAGAAATTATCAGATATTTAAACTAATTACACCTAATCTAATAGCCCTATCAAAATAACCCCCCCCCCAAATACGGGGCATTGCCCCAAAGAAATCAGCTCTTTTACCTGTAAAAAAAAAATACAAACAACCCCCCAACATTAAAACCCACCACCCACACAACCAACCTCCCAAATAAAATCCTAACTAAAAAACCTAAGCTCCCCATTGCCCTGAAAAGAGCATTTGAATGGGCATTGCCCTTAAAAGGGCATTTAGCTCTTTTTCCACCCAAGCCCTAATCTAAAAATAAAACCCACCCAATAAACTCTTAAAAAAGTCTAACACTAACCCCGAAGATCTACTTACAGTTTTTGACGACCCGACATCCATCCTCAACGAAGCCGACAGAAGTCCTCAACGAAGCAGAAGAAGTCTTCATCCAACCGGGCAGAAGTCTTCATCCAGACGGCATCTTCTATCTTCATCCATCCGGCACAGAGCGGGTCTATCTTCAAGACATTCGGCGCAGAGCATCCTCTTCAATCGACGTCTTCTTGAACAATGAATTCTCCTTTAAATGACGTTATCCAATATGGCGTCCCTTGAATTCCGATTGGCTGATAGAATTCCATCAGAATTGGCCGATTTACCAAATGTCTGTCGGACCTGATCCCACAGTGCGGATCAGGTCCGACAGACATCGCTGAATGTGGAGAGCAATACGCTCTCTGTATTCAGCATTGCACCAGCAGCTCACAAGAGCTGCTGGTGCAACGCTGCCCCCTGCAGACTTGCGGCCAATTGGCCACCAGCAGGGGGGTGTCAATCAACCTGATCATACTCGATCGGGTTGAATTCTGGCGATTCCTGTCCGCCTCATCAGAGCAGGTGGAAAGGGTTATGGAGCAGCTGTCTTTAGACCGCTGCTCCATAACTTGAAACATGGCCCTTCAAGCTCCATCTGGAGCTTGATAAATGGGTCTCTTGATGTTAACAGACTCATTAGAAATATTACATTGCAGGAAGTATCCGTTGGTAATGGGTTTGATATGACATCAGGCATGGATAGGAACCATTTGACATTTGCTGAACAAGCAGACCTTGTTACTTTAGAAAGTTTGTACAGTGAGGCTCATACTATAGAACAAGCAGACTAAACAAATAAAATTAAAAAATAAATCTGATTTTTTTTCCCATACAGAGTAAGGGGCATCATTTGGAACTGTTCTTTAAAAGGGTTGAATTTGATTTACAACAACTAAAAACAAGTGAATCAATAAAAAATCAAAGTTTAACAAGAGATGAAAGACTAGCACTGACTCAATTACAAAGTAACAATGATTTGGTAATAAGAGCTGCTGACAAGGGTTGGCTTTTTTAAGGATCCTTGAAAAAGCCAGGTGACTATTTGGTGAAACGATGGTTGGATTTGAGTTTGTGATGTCACGTTGTGGGTGGAGATCAACCTTCTGAACTGAAAACCGTAATCATATACATTATTTACAATATACAGTCTGTGTAATATATGGATTTTCTAGCTGTGGTTTTTCTCTGTAAACCCCAGTGATTTTAACACGTTTTAATAAATTGTTTTAACATTCATCTGAGTTCACTTCTATCTGCTACTGCTGGAGTCTGCCATAGCTTTTATATCTAGAGCTTGATGTGAAGCTCTGTAATATGTTAGTATACAACTTACATGGGAATTAACCCTGTATTCTCATAGGACTTCACCATTGGCAGCATTGATCTGTTTTATTTGAGGTTAACCCTTCGAGTTCGACTGCAGCATTCATTTCCACAGAGAAGTAATCCCTGGGATCACTTATGAGTTGGGATTTAATTGACTTTTTTGGACATATCCTTTTTGCACAAACACATACGCCTAGATTTAGAGTTTGGCGTTAGCCGTCAAAAGCAGCGTTAAGGGGTCCTAACGCTGCTTTTTACCGCCCGCTGGTATTTAGAGTCAGGCAGGAAAGGGTCTACCGCTCACTTTCTTTCCGCGACTCGAGGCTACCGCACATCCCCTTACATCAATTGCGTATCCTATCTTTCCTATGGGATTTGCCTAACATTGGTATTATGAGTCTTGGAAGAAGTGAGCAGTAGAGCCTCTACCGACAAGACTCCTACCGTCAAAAAAAGTCACTAGTTAAGAGCTTTATGGGCTAACGCCGGAACATAAAGCTCTTAACTACTGTGATATAAAGTACACTAACACCCATAAACTACCTATGAACCCCTAAACCGAGGCCCCCCCACATCGCAAACCCTATGATACATTTTTTAACCCCTAATCTGCACTCCGGACATTGCCGCCACCTACATTATACCTATGAACCCCTAATCTGCTGCCCCTAACATTGCCGACACCTATATTATATTTATTACCCCCTAATCTGCCCCCCCCCCAACGTCGGCGCCACCTACCTACACTTACTAACCCCTAATATGCCGACCGGACCTCGTCGCCACTATAATAAATGTATTAAGCCCTAAACTGCGGCACTCCCGCCTCGCAAACACTATAATAAATTGTATTAACCCCTAATCTGCCCTCCCTAACATCGCCGCCACCTACCTACAATTATTAACCCCTAATCTCCCACCCACAGTGTCGCCGCTACTATAATAAAGTTAATAACCCCTAAACCTAAGTCTAACCCTAACCCTAACACCCCCCTAAGTTAAATATAATTTAAATTAATCTAAATAAATTTACTATCATTAAATAATGTTTTTCTATTTAAAACTAAATACTTACCTATAAAATAAACCCTAATATAGCTGCAATATAACTAAAAGTTACATTGTAGCTATTTTATGATTTATATTTATTTCACAGGCAACTTTGTATTTATTTTAACTAGGTACAATAGCTATTAAATAGTTAATAACTATATAATAGCTACCTAGTTAAAATAATTACAAAATTCCCTGTAAAATAAATCCTAACCTAAGTTACAAATACACCTAACACTACACTATCAATAAATTAATAAAATAAATTACCTACAATTAGCTCAACTAAAATACAATTAAATAAACTAATCTATAATACAAAAAAAAAACCCACTAAATTACATAAAATAAAAAAAATTACAAGAAGTTTAAACTAATTACAGCTAATCAAAAACCCCCTAATAAAATAAAAAGGCCCCCCAAAATACTAAAATTCCCTACCCTATTCTAAATTACAAAAGTAATCAGCTCTTTTACCAGCCCTTAAAAGGGCTTTTTGCGGGGCATTGCCCCAAAGTAATCAGCTCTTCTACCTGTAAATAAAAATACAACACCCCCAACATTAAAACCCACCACCCACATACTCCTACTCTAACCCACCCAAGCCCCCCTTAAATAAACCTAACACTAACCCCCTGAAGATCTCCCTACCTTAAGTCTTCTTCACCCAGCCGAGCCAAATTCTTCATCCAAGCGGAGCAAGAAGATGTCCTCCATCCGGTAGAAGTCTTCATCCAAGCGGGGCAAGAAGATATCCTCCATCCTGTAGAAGTCTTCATCCAAGCGGGGCAAGAAGAGGTCCTCCATCCTGTAGAAATCTTCATCCAAGCGGCGTCTTCTATCTTTATCCATCCAAAACGGAGCAGAGCCATCTTCCATCCAGCCGACGCGGAGCCATCCTCTTCAACCGACGGACTAACGAGGAATGAAGGATTCTATCAGCCAATCGGAATTAGGATAGGAAAAATCTGATTGGCTGATTCAATCAGCCAATCAGATTGAAGTTCAATCCGATTGGCTGATCCAATCAGCCAATTGGATTGACCTCACATTCTATTGGCTATTCCGATCAGCCAATAGAATGCAAGGTCAATCCGATTGGTTGATTGGATCAGCCAATCGGATTGAACTTCAATCTGATTGGCTCATTGAATCAGCCAATCAGATTTTTCTTACCTTAATTCCGATTGGCTGATAGAATCCTATCAGCCAATCGGAATTCGAGGGACACCATCTTGGATGACGTCCCCTAAAGGAACCTTCATTCATCGTTAGTCCGTTGGTTGAAGAGGATGGCTCCGCGTCGGCTGGATGGAAGATGGCTCCGCTCTGGATGGATGAACATAGAAGACGCCGCTTGGATGAATACTTCTAGCGGATGGAGGACCTCTTCTTGCCCCGCTTGGATGAAGACTTCTGCCAGATGGAGGACATCTTCTTGCCCCACTTGGATGAAGACTTCTTCTGGATGGAGGACATCTTCTTGCTCCGCTTGGATGAAGAATTCGGCTTGGCTGGGTGAAGATGACTCAAGGTAGGGAGATCTTCAGGGGGTTAGTGTTAGGTTTATTTAAGGGGGGTTTGGGTGGGTTTGAGTAGGGGTATGTGGGTGTTGGGTTTTAATGTGGGGGTGTATTTTTATTTACAGCTAAAAGAGCTGATTACTTTGGGGCAATGCCCCGCAAAAAGCCCTTTTAAGGGCTGGTAAAAGAGCTGATAACTTTGTAATTTAGAATAGGGTAGGGAATTTTAGTATTTTGGGGGGCCTTTTATTTTATTAGGGGGCTTTGATTAGCTGTAATTAGTTTAAACTTCTTGTAATTTTTTTATTTTCTGTAATTTAGTGTTTTTTTTGTATTATAGATTAGTTTAATTGTATTTTAGTTTAGCTAATTGTAGGTAATTTATTTAATTAATTTATTGATAGTGTAGTGTTAGGTGTATTTGTAACTTAGGTTAGGATTTATTTTACAGGGAATTTTGTAATTATTTTAACTAGGTAGCTATTATATAGTTATTAACTATTTAATAGCTATTGTACCTAGTTAAAATAAATACAAAGTTGCCTGTAAAATAAATATAAATCCTAAAATAGCTACAATGTAACCTATTAGTATTATAATTAGTATTAGTATTATATTAGGGTTTATTTTATAGGTAAGTATTTAGTTTTAAATAGAAAAACATATTTAATGATAGTAAATTTATTTAGATTAATTTAAATTATATTTAATTTATGGGGGTGTTAGGGTTAGGGTTAGACTTAGGTTTAGGGGTTAATAACTTTATTATAGTAGCAGCGACGTTGGGGGCGGGAGATTAGGGGTTAATATTTATAGGTAGGTGGCAACGATGTTAGGGAGAGCAGATTAGGGGTTAATACAATTTATTATAGTGTTTGCGAGGCGGCAGTGCGGTGGTTTAGGGGTTAATACATTTATTATAGTGGCGGTGAGGTCCGGTCGGCAGATTAGGGGTTAATAAGTGTAGGTAGGTGGTGGCGACGTGGGGGGGGGGGGGCAGATTAGGGGGTAATAAATATAGGTGTCGGCGATGTTAGGGGCAGTAGATTAGGGGTTCATAGCTGTAATGTAGGTTGCGGCGGTGTCCGGAGCGGCAGATTAGGGGTTAATAGTATAATGTAGGTGTCAGCGATAGCGGGGGCGGCAGATTAGAGGTTAATAAGTGTAAGGTTAGGGGTGTTTAGACTCGAGGTTCATGTTAGGGTGTTAGGTGGAGACTTAGAAAATGTTTCCCCATAGGAAACAATGGGGCTGCGTTAGGAGCTGAACGCTGCTTTTTTGCAGGTGTTGGTTTTTTTTTCAGCCAGCTCAGCCCCATTGTATCCTATGGGGATATTGTGCATGAGCACGTTTTTCCAGCTTACTGCTACCTTAGGCAACGCTGGTATTGAGGGTTGAAGTGGAGCTAAATTATGCTCAACACTCCCTTTTCTGAGGCTAACGCAGCCACTCAGACAACTCTAAATACCATTGTTGTCTTAAGGGTGCGCTGGAAAAAAAAGCAGCGTTAGCACCACGGGTCTTTACCGACAAACCTCTAAATCTAGGCGATAGTTTTTTGTTTCATCCAAAACATGTTCCTCATGCAATTGCAAAGGGGAAATTTATTAGAACACGTCGCAACTGCTCAGAAGATGAGGTTTTTAACAACGCAAATTTACTTGAATTCAGACTGAGACAGAGAAGCTATCAAAATGTAGATATTCAAGGACAAGGAAGGCAGTTGTCTCAGTTGACAGACTCTCTCTTGTGAGTGAGAAAAGGGGTGAGAAACCAGTCAAGCAATTCAAAGGTGTTATTTTGTAACTGATCATAGTATTCATTACATTGATGTTTGTAAGATCATAAAAAAGCACTTTTCATTGCTCTTAGCGGATGATAAACTTGTAGAAGTAGTAAAATATTGAATTAGGTGTTCATATAGACAAAGTAAAACAATAGGAAACTTAGTATCACCTTCGCAACTTAAAGGGACAGTATACACCAGAATTGTTATTGTTTAAAAAGATAGATAATCCCTTTATTACCCATTCCCGAGTGTTGCAAACCAAAACTGTTATATTAATACACCTTTTACCTTTGTGATTACCTTGTATCTAAGCCTCTGCAGACTGCTCCCTTATCTCAGTGCTTTTGACAGACATGCAGTTTAGTCAATCAGTGCAGACTCCTAAATAACTCCACGGGAGTGAGCACAGTGTTATCTATATGACACACATGAACTAGTACTGTCTAACTGTAAAAAACTTTCAAACTGCTCTGAGCTAAGGGGCGGGTTTCAACGGTTTAGAAATCAGTTTAAGCCTAGCTAGGTTTAGCTTTTCAAAAATACCATCAAGGGAACAAAGCAAATTCAATGATAAAAGTAAATTGGAAAGTTGTTTAAAATTGCATGCCCTATCTGAATCATGAACGTTTTTTTGGACTTGACTGTCCCTTTCAATCCACAGCACCATGCAGCTCCTGGTTATATCATAAGGGATGAATAAGTGTGGACGCACACAATGCAAAACCTGTGACTATGCCTTGATCACTAATAGGTTTACTCCATCTACTACTAAACAGACATTTCAAATTGACAGTTGCTTGAACTGTAATTCATCTTTTGTTATCTATCTAATAGAATGTAATCAATGTGACATCAAATACAAAGGTCTCACGGCAAGAGATATCAATTCCAGAATTAGACAACCCCTATTTACTATAGGTGCAGGGAAACTGTTGACACCTCTAGTGCAACACTTTGCTATGCATCATAATCAGCAAGTAGATTCTTTAAGATGGTTTGTCATAGAACAGGTCAATTTACCCAAGAGAGGTGGAAACGGACAAAAACTATTAAATAAGAGAGAAATGTTTTGGATTTTTATGCTCAAAACTAGGACTCCATATGGGTAAAATTCATATAAGGATCTGATCAACTATTGGGAATAGTATTTGGAACTAGTATTGGGGGATTGTGTAGCTTGAAACCCCAACATGAACATCAACATAATATTCTAAATATATTTTAAATTATATCACAAAAAAGTTACACACCTATGGTTACATACCAACTATTGCTTATAATCCGGCCCCATCACATGAAAGTTACATGCCTATGCTTACATATCAAGCATTACTTATAATTCAGTTCCACCACATGAAAGTTACATGCCTATGGTTACATATCAAGCCTTACTTATAATTCAGTTCCACCACATGAAAGTTGCATGCCTATGGTTACATATCAAGCATTACTTATAATTCAGTTCCACCACATGAAAGTTACATGCCTATGGTTACATATCAAGCCTTACTTATAATTCAGTTCCACCACATGAAAGTTACATGCCTATGGTTACATATCAAGCATTACTTATAATTCAGTTCCACCACATGAAAGTTACATGCCTATGGTTACATATCAAGCATTACTTATAATTCAGTTCCACCACATGGAAGTTACAAGCCTATGGTTACATATCAAGCATTACTTATAATTCAGTTCCACCACATGAAAGTTACATGCCTATGGTTACATATCAAGCATTACTTATAATTCAGTTCCACCACATGAAAGTTACATGCCTATGGTTACATATCAAGCATTACTTATAATTCAGTTCCACCACATGAAAGTTACACACCTATGGTTACATACCAAGCATTACTTATAATTCAGTTCCACCACATGAATATTACACACCTATGGTTATATACCAAGCATTGCTTATAATTCAATGCATCACATGAAAGTTACATGCCTATGGTTACATATCAAGCATTACTTATAATTCAGTTCCACAACATGAAGGTTACACACCTATGGTTACATAACAAGCATTACTTATAATTCAGTTCCACCACATGAATATTACACGCCTATGGTTACATACCAAGCATTGCTTATAATTCAGTTCCACCACATGACGGTTACACACCTATGGTTACATACCAAGCATTGCTTATAATTCAATGCATCACATGAAAGTTACATGCCTATGGTTACATAACAAGCATTACGTATACTTCTGTTTTATGCCTTTCTTAGTCATAATATTTTTTGTCAGGGTAACTTTTTTCATGGCTTTTGCTATGTAAATGTTTACAGAGTTGCAAAACACTCAAATATACTCATGTAAGTTGAATTCAGCCTACAAGCAGGGTGGGAAAATAACTAATGCATATAACTATATTACATAAAGGATAGATGATAAATAGATACAGTATAGGTACAGCATATATGTATGTATGTATATATATATATACATATATATATATAATCAGTTAGTAATAGTCTATGAAAAGGAACAAATATGGGTAATATTATAGAAACCTTCAAATGTCAGATTGTGCAGAATGACAGCTGGAATGAGGTTTATGTAAAGAAGAAACATAAATGTCATTGAGCCATGAGAGACTACTGGTGATAATAGTTATAAATAACATTACCATTTATATCAGTGATGCAGGTGCAGAGCAACAGCTTTGTACCGGGGACTACTGTTTCCTGACCCATCAGGCTCATAACCTGTCTACTCAATCCTCTCTCTAAAAGCCAGCGCACTGTAACGCTCATTGTGTACTGCATGCAGGCTTTTAGAGAGAGAGGATGGTGTCGCTAGTGCTGAACATTTAAAATAAATATACTGCAAACTGCCAGTGGTAGGCTTGCCGCTGGTTACATGCAATGTGTCCTTCCCGAGTCTGGAGCAATCACCATTTAAAAAAAGAAACAAATAATAAAAAAATTACTACCACCCCACCCCAAAAAAAATGCTTGCACTAGCATTGCCTTAGAAAAAAGATACTTGCTAGCCCCTGCTGCCCAGATTTGCAGCCCTAGGCACAAGCCTTGTTTGCCTAGGCCATAATAAATCCTAATTCAGTCCCATCACATGAAAGATACATGCCTATGGTTCAATATCAAACATTGCTCACACTGTTTCATTACCAAAAGATACATGCCTATGGTTCCATATAATAGTTCTGCCAGAATGGAGATATTATATCAGTTATAAATGATGCAGTAGACATAATATAAACACACTAATGTAGGCATTGATGCAGTGATAGATGCAACTCATGCTAAACGTTTGGATATTAAGGGTTAGCTTAAAAGTGGTATGATTTTTAGTGCTCCTGCTGAAGCGTAAACTTTGCTAGAAGTTATCTTTTTTGTGTGCATGGGTTAGAGCAAATATTACAAGTTGAAAGTAAAACTTTTGTGCTAGGCCAAAACCCAACCAGCACCCAACCCGCACTAACTAAAGGAATAAGAATATTGCAAAATGTTCTCCCCATAGACTTATATGGAGAGTGACGAAGAAAAAAACCTAACACTTATCACTTGCAAGCTAACCTGACAGGAGTTATTAGTATTTCACATTCCAATGTTCTTCACATACAGGACAATTTTTTTTTTTTTATTCATATTTATTTGTATAACAATCCTCAGTTTGGGAACATTGCCAGAGCAGAAGGAAGCAAGTTTTCTTCAGGATGACCTTGTATATGGCTTGATTCATGCGTCTTTCACAAAGATAAATCTTCCCAATTCTAGCCTTGCTGAAGGAACCCAAATAATCACTGATCCTCCACTACATTTCACAGTGGGTGTGAGACACTGTGGCTTGTAGGCCTCTCCAGCTCTCTGCCCCTATCCAGCTCTCTTCCAAACTATTAGACAACCAGGTGTTCGGCAAAGCTGAAAAATCGTCTCATAAGAGAAGATGACCTGGAATCAAATAGATTTATCTTTGTGAAGGGCACCTGAATCAAGCCACGTATAAGGTTAGCCTGGAAAAAAAATTGTTTCTTTCAACTTCGACAATGTTATCCAACTCTGAGGATTGGTTTCTAAAGCAGGACAATGCTCCATGCTGCACAGACAGGTTAAACAAGGTGTGGATGGAGGACCACTAGATTAAGACTCCGTCATGGCCAACCCTATCTCCAGACCTGAACCCCATTGAAAACTTCTGGAATGTGATCAAGAAGAAGATAGATGGTCACAAGCCAAAACAACAAAGCTGAGTTGCTTCAATTATTGCCCCAGGAGCAGAATAAAGTCACCCAACAGCAATGTGAAAGACTGGTGGAGAACAGCCAAGACGCATAAAAGCTGTGATTGAAAATCAGGGTTATTCCATAAAATTTGATTTCTGAACTCTTGCTAAGTTAAAACATTATTATTATTATTATTATTATTATGCTGTTTTAAAATGAATATTAACTTGTTTTCTTTGTATTATTCAAGGTCTTTTTTTGACCAGTTAAAATACATATATATGTCTTTATATAGATATAGATTAATATTGTACAAACAAATCCAGTGGTAAGTGCACATCAGGTTTCATGTGTGCGATAATATTTTACTTTCAACTTGTAACACGTGCTGTCCTGTGCACATAAAAAGTTTACTTTCAGAGGTATTAGCGCTCAAACGAACGCATGCACTAATTACTGCTCTACTTGTAATCTAGCCCATAATCTGTGTTACCCTATACACAGATAACTTCAGGTAAACTGCACTATGCACTCTAGGGGGCCGATTTACCAACGTCTGGTGGACATGATACTCTGTAGCCTATCATATCCAACAGACTTTGCTGAATTCTGGTGAACTGCTTGTGCAATGCTGCCCCCAGCAGATTCACAGATAATCGGCCGCTAGCAGGGGGTGTCAATCAACCCGATCATATAGGATCAGGCGGATTGATGTCTGCAGTCTCAGAGGCCCTTGATAAATCGGCCCCTAGGTCTCCCCTAGGTCTCCAACCCCTTTGGGTGGGTGCAAAATGAGCCAAAGTTAAACGTAATATAAAAAAAAAAAATAGAAAGCAAATAATGCGCTACCACCCAATAAAAACTACAAATTAAGAACCAACAAATTATAGTAACAAATACATTAAACAATACTATTTTCCACACACTGCTTCTCAACTTAGCAGTTTATAAATATTCATGAATGTTCAGAAAAATGTCCCTTTAATCAAAGGTGTAATGTTTGAAAACAGGTAATCGTGATGGTCCTCTATATCCCTTTTATTCAGCGTGTCTTATGTTGCAGCTTCTCAGCACAGGCCCATTTTCCTGCCGTGGGAAAGTGAAACAATATCTCCGGTTGGACAGGCTTTCCAGACGTCACTGAGGGAGGTTATCTGAGGAACAAACTCCATGGTTGTATACAATCTGATGCGCACATCATACAGAACGATCCTGTGAGTAATACCCAGGGAAGGGGGTTTTGATGATTGATAACTACCAAACAGATTACACTTAGAGCGTGCTGCGCTTCTCTTTCTTCATATTTTTCAGCATTTTTTAAACGTAATCTAAACAATGCATTGCAAATATTTTACTATATACTTAAAGGGTCTGTTAATGTCCCTTTAAAATGTGTACTTATATCACAAATGTGTAACTATCTCATTCTAGAAGGAAAGTTAAGATTAAATTGATGGCATTTATATGTGAGCAAATGTTTTATTCGACTCACACGTTAGAAAAGTGCAGCTGAACAGAGAGGGCAAAGAATTGTCTGCTTGTTTCATTGGGGCAGACAGTAATGCTCCTTATTTGTTGCCATTTCATTCAATGTAAATAGATAGACTAAGAGGGTTTCAATATTAACCTAAAACAAATATAAATATAAATATAAATATATACTGTATATATATATATATATATATATATATATATATATATATACATACATATATTATGTTTTTACTGCTTTGATTTTCTTTCATGATTCAGAGCATACACGTTTTAAAAAGTTTTCAATTGACTTCTGATGTCAAATGTACTTTATTGTTATGGTAAACTTAGGTAACGTACATGTGTCTAGAACAATATACGGCAGCAGTTTGAGCCAACACTGCTGCTATCTAGTGTTCTTGCAAATGTATAACATTGTTAAAAGCAGACATGCAGTCAAATAGCTGCGTTGTGGCCCATAATGCATCATTTTCCCTAACGCAGCCATTACAAGTCTTGTCGGTATAGCTGTAATGCAAGCCTTTTAGCCTGTACCACAACATCAGTACCACACTCGTAAAAATGACATTTTTTCATGGGATTCCCATAGCGCTGGTATTACGAGTTTTGCGGAGAGGCTAAAAAGGGAGCGTTACAGCCTAAAATGACAAGATCTGTAATGTCATCTAAAGTCAGTAGTTATGAGTTTTACACTACAAAGCTGTAACATAAAACTCATAACTAAAGCATTAAAAAGTACACTAACACCCATAAACTACCTATTAACCCCTAAACCTAGGCCCTCCCGCATCACAAACACTATAATAAATGTATTATCCCCTAATCTGCCACTACCGATATCATCACCACTTTAAAAAAATATTAACCCCTATTCCGCGGCTCCCTGAAATCCTCACCACTATAATAAACTTATTAACCCCTAAACCATCATCCAATAGAATTAGAGCTGCTTAAATCCTATTGGCTGATTGGAACAGCCAATAGGATTTTAGCAGCTCTAAATCCTTTTGGCTGATTCAAATTTTTCAGCCAATAGGAATGCAAGGGATGCCATCTTGGATCATGCCCCTTGCATTGAAGATTAAGTGTACGGCGGTGACCATATAAAGAGGATGCTCCATGCCAGATGTCTTCAGAATGGACCCGCTCTGCGCCTCCGGGATCAAGATAGATGATGCCGCCTGGATGAAGATTGAAGAGGCCGTCTGGATGAAGACTTCTCGCCGATTGGATCACGACTTCGCCGCCGGGATAAAGATTGAAGAGGCCGCCTGGATGAAGACTTCTCGCGGCCTGGATCAGGACTTCAACTCTGGGGTGAAGATCGTTCAAGCGGGACTTAAAAAGCCTAACACTAACCCCAAGACGATCCACAGTTTTTGAAGGGTTTTTTGGGTGCCTTTTTTTTTAAGTTTAGGGTCTGGGCAGTAAAAGAGCTAAATGCCCTTTTAAGGGCAATGCCCATACAAATGCCCTTTTCAGGGCAATGGGTAGCTTAGGTATTTTAGATAGTTTTTTTTTTATTTGGTGGGTTTGGGGGGGTGGGGGTTTGTAATGTTAGTGGGTTTTTGTTATTTTTTTTCACTAAAAGAACAGACATCTTTAGGGCAATGCCCTACAAAAGGCCCTTTTAAGGGCCATTGGTAGTTTATTTTAGATTAGTTTTTTTTAATTTTGGGGTGTTTTTTATGGGTATTAGAATAGAAAAAAAATAATATTTTTGATAATTTGTTTGTTATTTTGTGTAATGTATATTTTTAGGGGCGTTTTGTTTTGTTTTCAGCAAAAGAGCTGTTTAATTTAGGGCAATGCCCTACAAAAGGCCCTTTTAAGGGCCCCCCAAAAAGCCATTTTAAGGGCCCTTGGTAGTTTGGGGGGTGGGGGTTTGTAATAGTGTTAGGGAGTGTTTGTATTTTTTAAAGGCCCTTGGTAGTTTATTCTAGATTAGGATTTTTTATTTGGGGTGTTTTTTTTTTTTTTTATATATAAAGGGTACTAGAATAGGAATAATCTTTATTTTTTTAGATTTTTTTTTTGTAATGGTATGTTTTTTATTTTTTTTGTAATGGTAGTTTTTTATTTTTTGGAATTTTAGTGTTTTTTTTTTATTTTTTGTAATGTTAGATTTTAGTGTAAGGTAGCTTAGGTTTTATTTCACAGGTAAGTTTGTATTTATTTTAACTAGGTAGGGGTGCTAGGATTACGATAGGGTTAGGGGTTAATAGTTTAATTTAGGTTGTTGCAACGTGGGGGGCTTGCGGTTTAGGGGTTAATTGGTTTATTTAGTGGTAGTGATGTGGGAGGCCAGAAGTTTATGGGTTAATAGCTTCAATTAGGTAGCGGCGATATATGGAGCGGCGGAATAGGGGCTGCGTTACGGAGCTTTTGTTTCCGCAAATTTTTTTGCCCGCTCTCCCCACTACTTGTTTTTGGTGCGGTATGGAGCTCAAAATCTCCATATTGCCCGCACAAGCCTGTTTTTTTTAAACTTGTAATTGCAGTTCTATAGGGGGTTAAATAATGCAACTTTTGTAGCGTTCTTTACTTTACCTATAGCGTTCAAAACTCGTAATCTAGCTGATAGTGCATAAGATATGTTTACTCGATCCTGAGTGCACCTACCTGCAGTGTACCTACCTGCATTTCAACAAGGATAGTGAGAACAGCATAAAGAATTACATTGGAATGATGTTTAACATTTACTCTCTTGCTGAATCACAAAAGAAAAATGTTTGTTTGCATGTCCCTTTAATATTATGTTTTGTCATTTGACTTATACACAGGATGTGTCCCTCACATAACTCTGCTGTATTCTATTATGAAACACACAATAACATTATTTACGGTTTTACACTGCGCGACTCATAACCATTACGTTAACCTTACTTTACTTCACATGACACATATCCTTGCATTCAGTTACATTGTGTCAATGTCACACTTTATTGCTTTTATTACTGACTATCACAATAAGACTTTTTTTTATAAAGATTTAGCTCAATATAAGTCATGTTCATCTGATATTGGCTAATGGACATTTTGCTTTATATCACATAATGTGCAACACTTGTTTCCTGTACAAATGAAAACTACATCCTAACCATGACAAATCCTTACCTCGTTATTCTCACATTTAATTCAATTGCTTTAGGAACAGAAAATCTGTTTTAGCAGAACAAATTGCTGCTACATAATTGTCTAACAAATAGCAAATGTCACACAATTAGAGGGGGGGAAAGGAATTTAATAAAACAATGGCCTCTGTCTGAAATTTTTTATCCTTCTACAATTTCCATGGCAACAGATATATCAGCAGTTTGCAACTTTATAATATTATTCTTCATCTTTTAGGCTCCTGGAACCTTGTCTGTAAGTGCTACAGTTTAATGCAGGGTACCCATGTTATGTGTCACTTAAAGGGACACTTCCTATAGGAATTCTATTACAGAAAGCAAAGGGTTATAATGCAATTACATACTTAACGTTTCCCAGAGAAGTCCTGGGTAGGTGACCCAAGCACACAGGGATGTCACAGATGCAGTTGTGTAAGTCTTTGTGTGTCATGGCCAGGAAATGGAGCCATAGAGAAAAAAGACAAAGCTGCCAGTCTGTAACCCCCACATAACTGTGACTGTTGGGAGGGAGGCAATATTTACATCCCTGCTTTGGCTACAAATGTGCTATAAATCTACATACATAGCAGACCCTGAATGTTATACATTAGGACCAGAAGAGGACTGGTATAAGGCACTTGTAAGCAAGAGAGCAGACATGATCCCAGCTTCAGTTGTCACCTGCAGGGATAAGTCACAGAGGAATAATGTGAGCTGTGAGGGCAACATATAAATGTACCTTGTTACAGCTCAATGGCAGACAAGGGGTTAAATATTTTTGTTTAGAGCTGGCACAGTAAAACAAAGTCACATAAGCACCATCTCTACTAACCAGTAGAAGTTTGTAATATAATAATAATTGTGCTTTCTCTCTTTGTCATTTGATATCAGACTTCTGCAAATGTGTTTAAAAACATAATTTATGTAAGAAGTTACCTGATAAATTCATTTCTTTCATATTAGCAAGAGTCCATGAGCTAGTGACGTATGGGATATACATTCCTACCAGGAGGGGCAAAGTTTCCCAAACCTTAAATGCCTATAAATACACCCCTCACCACACCCACAATTCAGTTTAATGAATAGCCAAGAAGTGGGTGATAAGAAAGGAGCGAAAGCATAAAAAAAATAAGGAATTGGAATAATTGTGCTTTATACAAAAAAATTATGACCACCACAAAAAAGGGTGGGCCTCGTGGACTCTTGCTAATATGAAAGAAATGAATTTATCAGGTAAGTTCTTACATAAATTATGTTTTCTTTCATGTAATTAGCAAGAGCCCATGAGCTAGTGACGTATGGGATAGCAGATACCCAAGATGTGGAGCTTCCACGCAAGAGTCGCTAGAGAGGGAGGGATAAAATAAAGACAGCCAATTCCGCTGAAAAATTAATCCAATACCCAAATCAAAAAGTTTCAATTTTTATAATGAAAAAAAACCTGAAATTATAAGCAGTAGAATCAAACTGAAACAGCTGCCTGAAGTACCATTCTACCAAAACTACTTCTAAAGAAGAGAAAACAACAAAATGGTAGAATATAGAAAAAAGATGCAAAAGAAGACCAAGTCATTACTTTGCAAATCTGATCAACAGAAGCTTCATTCTTAAAAAGCCCAGGAAGTAGAAACTTACCTAGTAGAATGAGCCGTAATCCTCCGAGACGGGAATCCACCCGACTCAAAATAAGCATGATGAATCAAAAGTTTAACCAAGATGCCAAATAAATGGCAGAAGCCTTTTGACCTTCCTAACACCAGAAAAGATAACAAAATAGACTAGAAGTCTATCTGAAATCTGAATAGCTTCAACATAGGATTTAAAACTCTTACCATATCCAAAGAATGTAAGAATCTGACCAAAGAAGTTTTAGGAAAACAATAATTCCTCCCTAATGTTGTTAGAATTTACAGCTTTAGGTAAGAATTGAAATGAGGACAGCAAAAACCACCTTACCCTGATGAAAAAATCAGAAAAAGGAGATTCACAAGAAAAAACAGATAATTCAAAAACTGTTCTAGCTGAAGAGATGTCCAAAAAGAACAATACTTTCCATGAAAGTAATTAATGTCCAGAGCAAGCATATGCTCAAATAGAAGAGTCTGAAAAACCTTCAGAACCAAATTAAGACTTCAAGGAAGAGAAATTGGCTTAATGACGGATTTGATACAAATCAAAACCTGAACAAAATGATGAATATCAGGAAGCAACACTGCCTTATTCTGATAAAAAATCGGAAAAAGAATTTCACAAGAAAGAGCAGATAACTCAGAAACTCTTCTAGCAGAAGAGATAGCCAAAAGGAACAATACTTTCCAAGAAAGTAATTTATGTTCAGAGAATGCATAGGGTCAAACGGAGGAGCCTAAAAAGCCCTCAGCACCAAATTGAGAAAAATACTAAGAAATGTAGGTCTTCCAAACTCGATAATAAATCTTTCTAAAGACAGATTTACGAGCCTGAAACACAGTATTAATCAATAAGTCAGAGAAACCTCTATGACTAAAAATCAAACGTTCAATCTCCATCCCTTCAAATTTAATGATTTGAGATCTTGATGGGAAAATAAGCCTTAAGAAAGAAGGTCTGGTCTTAACGGAAGTGTCCAAGGTTGGCAACTAACCATCCGAATGAGATCCGAATACCAAAACCTGAGAGGCCATGCTGGAGCCACCAGCAGTACAAACAAACACTCCATTAGAATTTTGGAAATTACTTTTGGAAAAAGAACTAGAGGCGGAAAGATGTAGGCAAAATGATAATCCCAAGGAAATATCAATGCATACACTACTTCCGCTGAAGATCCCCGGACCTGAATAGGCCCCTGGGAAGTTCTTATTCAGATGAGATGCCAACAGATCTAATTCTGGAAACCCTTACATCTGAAAAATGAAAAACATATCTGGGTAAGAGAGACCCTTCTCCCGGAAGTAAAGCTTTATTAACAGAGATAATCCGCTTCCCAAATGTCTATACCTGGGGAAAAAAACCACAGAATTTAGATAGGAGCTGGATTTAGCCCAAGCAAATATCTGAGATACTTCTGTCCCAGCCTAAGGACTGATAGTCTCACCCTGATGATTGACATACACCACAGTTGTGACATTGGGGGGTAGTTATCAAGCCGTCTACTTTTCTGGCTTCGCCGGCCCAATACACCCGCCTAAGCTCGCCTACCTTCGCCGCCGCGGACCTGAAAAAATACGCCTAAGTTATCAAATAAAGCTGTCAAAAAGCCACGGGACGATGAGCAGCGGACTGTGACAGTTATCACTCATCCGATCTCGCTGCTCTTCGGCTTTTTCCCAGCTTTATTGCTAGCCTGTCACTAAGCACTCACACTAAACTACACTGTTCTATCCCTATACCGGCGCCCCCGGAGCCCCCCGCAACTCAATAAAGTTACTAACCCCTAAACCGCTGCTCCTAGACCCCGCCGCAACTCTTATAAATGTATTAACCCCTAAACCGCCGCTCCTAGACCCTGCCGCAACTCTTATAAATGTATTAACCCCTAAACCGCCGCTCCCAGACACCGCTGCCACCTACAGTATACCTAGTAACCCCTATCCTGCCCCCCCTACACCGTCGCCCTCCATTATAAAGTTATTAACCCCTATCCCGCAACTAAATAAATAGTTTAACCCCTAAACCGCCGGCGGAAGGAAGATTCAAGACCCGGCTTGGAAGATGACTTCGCCCGGATAGAAGACCTCTTCAGCGCCTCTTTGAAGATGACATCGGCCAGATCGAAGACTTTTCTTCAGCGCCGCCTGGATGATGACTTCATCGGATGGAAGATTTCTTCAGCGCTGCTTGGAGGATTAACTTCTTCCGCTCCGGATGTCCACTTCGGTTCCATCGGTGGCTCGGCTGAGTGAAGACGGCTAAAGGTAGGATGATCTTCAGGGGATTAGTGTTAGGTTTTTGTAAGGGGGGTTTGGGTTAGATTAGGGGTATGTGGGTGGTGGGTTTTAATGTTGGGGGGGGGGTTGTATTTTTCTTTTACAGGCAAAAGAGCTGTTTTCTTTGGGGCATGCCCCCACAAAAGGCCCTTTTAAGGTCTGGTAAGGTAAAAGAGCTTTGAACTTTATTTAATTTAGAATAGGGTAGGGCATTTTTTTATTTTGGGGGGTTTGTTATTTTATTCGGGGGCTTAGATTAGGTGTAAGTAGCTTAAAATTGTTGTAATATTTTTAACATGTTTGTAACTTATTTTTTTATTTTTTGTAACTTAGCTTTTTTTATTTTTTGTACTTTAGTTAGTTTATGTAATTGTATTTAATTGTAGTTATTTGTAGGTAGTTTATTTAATTAATTTAATGATAGTGTAGTATTAGGTTTAATTGTAACTTAGGTTAGGATTTATTTTACAGGTAATTTTGTATTTCTTTTAGCTAGGTAGTTATTAAATAGTTAATAACTATTTAATAACTATTCTAACTAGCTAAAATAAATACAAAGTTACCTGTAAAATAAATATAAATCCTAAGATAGCTACAATATAATTATTAATTATATTGTAGCTATCTTAGGGTTTATTTTACAGGTAAGCATTTATTTTTAAATAGGAATAATTTATTAAAGTATAGTGTAGTGTTAGGTGTAATTTTAACTTAGGTTAGGATTTATTTTACAGGTAAATTTCAGTTTATTTTAGCTAGGTAAGCTATTAAATAGTTAATAACTATTTAATAGCTATTGTACCTAGTTAAAATAAATTGAAAGGTACCTGTAAAATAAAAATAAATCCTAAGATAGCTAGAATATAATTATTATTTATATTGTAGCTATATTAGGGTTTATTTTATAGGTAAGTATTTAGTTTTAAATAGGATTCATTTAGTTAATAAGAGTTAATTTATTTAGATTTATTTAATTAATATTTAAGTTAAGGGGGCGTTAGGGTTAGGGTTAGACTTAGGTTTAGGGGTTAATAATTTTATTACAGTGGCGGCGGCGTAGTGGGGGGCAGGATAGGGGTTAATAAATTTATTATAGGTGGCGACGGTGTAGGGGGGGGCAGATTAGGGGTTAATACATTTATTATAGGTGGCGACGGTGTAGTGGGGGCAGATTAGGGGTTAATAAATTTATTATAGGTGGCGACGGTGTAGGGGGGGCAGGATAGGGGTTAATACATTTAATATAGGTTGCGGCGGGTTCAGGGAGCGGCGGTTTAGGGGTTAATACATTTATTATAGTTGCGGTGGGCTCCGGGAGCGGCGGTTTAGGGGTTAATATGTATAGAGTAGCTTGCGGTGGGCTCCGGGAGCGGCGGTTTAGGGGGTAATACATTTATTTAGTTGCGGCGGTGTAGGGGGGGCAGATTAGTGGTGTTTAGACTCGAGGTACATGTTAGGGTGTTAGGTGTAGACAGCTCCCATAGGAATGAATGGGATGTCTGTCAGCAGCGAACTTGTACTTTCGCTATGGTCAGACTCCCATTGATTCCTATGGGATCCGCCGCCTCCAGGGGTGGCGGTTTGAAAATAAGGTACGCTGGGCCGTAAAAGTGCCGAGCGTACCTGCTAGTTTTTTGATAACTAGCAAAAGTAGTGAGAATGTGCCGCACTTGTGTGCGGAACATCTGGAGTGACGTAAGAATCGATCTGTGTCGGACTGAGTCCGGCGGATCGAAGCTTACGTCACAAAATTCTACTTTTGCCGGTCTCGAGCCTTTGATAACTAAGGCGTATCAGCCTCGCCACAAATACGCTGCGGAATTCCAGCGTATTTGAGGTTGACGGCTTGATAACTAGGCCCCATTGTCTGAAAAACACTAAACGTCTCTTCTTCAAAAGAAACTAACTGAAGAACTCTGAGAAGGCACAGAGTTCTAAAAATAACAAATGGTAATCTCGCCTCCTGAGATTTCCAAACCCCATGTGCTGACAGAGATCCTCAGACAGCCTCCCAACCAAAAAGACTCACATCTGTAAAGATCATGGCCCAGGTTGAAAGAAACGAAGAAATCTGTAGAACTAAATGATGGTGATCTTAACCATCAAAACAAGATAGTTAAACATTAGGATCTGAAGATTTAGAATATAAAATCTTAGAATCCCTGCACCATTATCCAGCATAAAAAACTGGAAAGGCTTTCTATGAAAATGAGCAAGGGAATTGAATCCAACGCTACAGTCATAAAACCTAAAACTTCCATGCATATATAGCAACTGAAGGAAATAATAGAGACTGAAGGTACCGACAGACGGAACCCAAAATTGTCACTTGTCTATTTAGAGACAAAGACAGTGATCCAAACTATCTGGAAACCTAAAAAAGGTGACCCTTGTGTGAGGAATCAAGAGCTTTTGAAAAAAAGATCCTCTAACTATGTCCTGAAAGAACAAAGTTGAATCATATGAAATTCCACAGCCTCAGAAAATAATCTGAATGAAAACAGAAAATAAAGATATGCATCTATTGTATCTAATGAAAACAAATAATGCCATCACTGACCAACAAAAGGCAGAATAGACCATATAAATACCAATCTAAAAGATGATACATTTATATAACAAAAAGATTAAACCTCATTTGCAAAAATATTCAATAAAATGAAGACACAAATGAAAAATATTAGCATGATAGTCCAGTTAAAGAACCAGTCAACACACTGGACTTGCATAATCAACAAATGCAAAACAACAAGACAAATGCAACAGCACCTAGTCTAGTAGATTTTGTCCTTAACAATGCTAAAATAAATCATAATCTGATACTTGATTTTAAAGTAAACAGAAAAAATGAAGCAATTGCAACATCATTCAAATAAATCACAGGTCCAAGAAAAGTACCTGAAAATAAATAATTTTCCTTAAATAAGATACAACCATCTAAAGGAAAATAAATACTAGTTTGCTATAGAAACAATAGCATAATTAGCAGGAGTAGAGATAGGCCCATTAAATTGGAGAACCTTCAAAATTGAATTTAACTGCCGGTAAAGAATATAGTTTAAAACCTTTGAAGAAGGAATAAAAGAAAAATTCTCAGCCTATTCCATCCCCTAGTATGAGGAACTGGAAAAAACCTCTGAAAATACAGAAGAATAAATAAGCAGAAATAAAATGTTAGTTAGTCTTGAAAAAGAACTAATTACCTTAATATCCAAAATAATCAACACCCTTTCAACAAAGAACAAATGTACTTTGATAAAAAAAATAAAAAAGTAGATTTGTTAGTGTCAATATCTGATGAGGAAAATTCTGAATGAGAAAAAACATCATCAGAGAAGGATAAATCATTATGTTGTTGGTCATTTGAAACTTCAATAATTAAAAAAGAAGTTTGAAAAAGACCTAAAAATTTTATTAGAAGGCACGAAGTCAGACAAAGCCTTTAAAATAGAATCAGAAAAATATTCTTATAAATCTTCTAAATATTTCTTGTACATAAGATGTACAAAGAATAGCAAATATATAAAGCATAAATACTAACGGATTCTGCATGTAAAAGTTTATCATGATAACTTATTACAAACCATAGCTAAAGAAAAATTCATAACATTTAAAATAAATGAACTTAGCTTTGGTAGGACTGAACTCAGTCAACAGGAATCCCTTAGAACGTTTTTGAAACAAGAACAGTGAAATCTTGCAATATGTAATAGAAAAAAAACAATATTTAAAGCAAAATTATCAAATTCCTTAAATGACAGTTTCAGGAATGGGAAAAGAATGCAAAATAATAAGCTTCTAAAAACCAGAAGCAATAAAAAAAGTGAGGTTTAAATAATGTGAGGAAAAAATAGAACAAAAATACACCCACATTTTTTGGCTCAAATATGACGCCCACATTATTGGCGCCAAGTATGATGCCACATCCTCTGACGCTGAAACCGACGCCCACATTTTTTGGCGGGAAAAAAATGTCTGAATACACATGCGCCAAAAATGACGTTACAGAATACAACTTCCGGCGTCAACTACGGCGCCGGAAATGACAAAAAATATTGCGCCAAAAAAGTCAGCGCCAAGAATGACGCAATAAAAAGAAACATTTTCTGCCCCCGCGAGCCTAACAGCACGCAGGGAAAATGGACAATTGAAAATTTTCAAGGTAAATAAATTGAATTAAAATGCATTTTCCCAAATAATGAAACTGACAGTCTGAATTATAAAGGAATACTGATTATCCTGAATCATGGCAAATATAAGTTTAAAGACATATATTTAGAACTTTACATATAAAGTGCCCAACCATAGCTTAGAGTGTCAGAAAAAAATAAGATTCACTTACCCCAGGACACTCATCTACATATAGTAGATAGCCAAACCAGTACTGAAACGAGAATCAGTAGAGGTAATGGTATATAAGAGTATATCGTCGATATGAAAAGGGAGGTAGGAGAAGAAATCTCTACGACCGATAACAGAGAACCTATGAAATAGACCCCCTAGAGGTAGACCATTGTATTCAAATAGGCAATACTCTCTTCACATCCCTCTGACATTCGCTGCATTCTGAGAGGAAAACCGGGCTTCAACCTGTTGCGAAGCGCATATCAACGTAGAAATCTAGCACAAACTTACTTCACCACCTCCACGGGAGGCATAGTTTGTAAAAACTGAATTGTCGGTGTGGTGAGGGGTGTATTTATAGGCATTTTAAGGTTTGGGAAACTTTGCCCCTCCTGGTAGGAATGTATATCCCATACGTCACTAGCTCATGGACTCTTGCTAATTACATGAAAGAAAGCACATTATATGCATGCTCTTCTGTGCACTAGGTGCAATAGGGCTCTGGTCAAATGTAGTGCACTTTTTTGTATTCATGTGCGGCTATTAATTATACACAATTTTACATTTAAAGGGACACTGTTGTTCTATACTGTACTCAATGTTTTTTGTTTTGTTTTTTCATTTTATTTTTCTTTTAATTTGTATTAAAGAGCAAACTATGGTGATTTTATTTATTTATTTTACCAGAAAAATATGAAGTAAAAGCTGTAAATTATTAAATTTGTGCTAAATTAACTAATCTTTGTAGTTTCTGCTAATGTTCATTGGCTAAAAGGTGATTGCTCTGTATGCTCATTGGCTGATAGATAATTCCTCTGTATGCCCCTTGGATGATATATAATTCCCCTGCATGTCCATTGGCTGATATATAATTCCCCTGCATGTTCATTGGCTGATATGTAATTCCTCTGCATGTTCATTGGCTGATATGTAATTCCTCTGCATGTTCATTGGCTGATATGTAATTCCTCTGCATGTTCATTGGCTGATATGTAATTCACCTGCATGTTCATTGGCTGATATATAATTTCCCTGCATGTTCATTGGCTGATATGTAATTCCCCTGCATGTTCATTGGCTGATATGTAATTCCTCTGCATGTTCATTGGCTGATAGGTGATCCCTCTGTGTGCTCATTAGCTGACAGAGAATTCCTGCAAGTCACTTGTTACTAAGGGGCCTATTGATAAAGCTCCATATGGAGTTTGATGCCCCGTGTTTCTGGTGAGCCTTCAGGTTTTCCAGAAACACAAGTTATGACCATAACCTGTCTCCCTGCTCTGAGGCGGCAGACAGACATGGTCGAAAATCAACCCGATCCAATACGATCAGGTTGATTGACACCCCCTGCTAGAAGCCAATTGTCCGCGAATCTGCAGGGGCGGCATTGCACAAGCAGTTCACAAGAACTGCTGGTGCAATGATAAATGCAGAGAGCGTATGCTGTCGGCATTTATCAATGTGCAGCGGACATGATCTGCAATATCGGATCATGTCCGCTCGCATCATGATAAATAGGCCCCTAAGTCTCATGTAACTGACCATAAGTCTTTACACCCAATTACTAATGATCCTTAGAAGGAAGTAAAGAACTGATGTCATTATCAGTAACTGGTACTATGTTTAAATACAGGACACACAACCCACATGATTCAGATAGAACATACAATTCCCAATGTATTTATTTTATCAGTATTGCTTCATTCTCTTGCTAGTCTTTGTTGAAGAAGCATCAATGCACTACTGGGAGCTTGCTGAGCACATTGGTTGAGCCAATGACAAGAGGCATATATGTACAGCCACTAATCAGCAGCTAGCTCCCAGTAGTGCATTGCTGCTTCTGAGCCTACCTAATTATTATTTTCAACAAACGATTATAAAAGAACAAAGCAAATTCAGTATTAGAAGTAAATTGGAAAGTTGTTTAAAATGACATGCTGTATCTGAATCACAAAGTTTAATTTTTACTTTACAGTCCCATTAAGTATAAGAAAGGGAGGAGCTTAGACGTTATTATTTATTCTTTGTTAAAGAATTGTGCTTCATTCTGTTGTCATTTTAATACTTAATATGCGGTTCCCAGGTGAGGCAGGGCACTGTCAGAAAACCAAGCTTTTGTAAATGGAGCATTTTGTTAGCTTTTAAAAATAAATGTGTTACTTTTTAATGCATTGACATTTTTTATGTTTTTTTTTCTGATAACTTACAGAGCACTCATAAAAGACACAGGAAAAATAAGTACAATTACAGACATTTCTGGAGGCTGCACTGATGAGGGAGGTTTGTATATAATAATCACTGCTTATTAATTATTTAGTCCACTACTTTGTGTATATATTCTTCAAGATCTTCAACAAATGATAGCTAGAGAGCAGTCAATTGAGTAATAGAAGAACATAAGTCAATTGAAAAGCTCTCATTTTGCTGTTTATATCCCTTTAATGCCATGTTACATTTGTCTGTAGTGTTGGTGTTGTTATATAAGCTCACCGTATACTGCTATAGTCTTTATATCCTGGAGAATGGTGTTTCCTGCAGAGACTTGTACCGTTATGCTGTTCATTCCTTCGGCAGAGAATGTGAATGTGATACTTCCCTCGAGGCTTATGACCGGCTGCAAAAATCCAACACCAAGAACAATGCATTAGTACCCGGCTCTACCTGTTTGCAAATGAGGCCTTACATATATCATAAGAGATGATTTAAACTATCTTTTCTATTGAACTAACAGACTGCTTCAAACAGTGGCTGATAGCTGGTAGCTCCGGGAACAAAGCTGTTATCTTCAATAAAAACATTGTAGTGAGAAATAATAATTCATGTTCCAGCTATTTTGGCACAAACTCGGCGTGTGCCTGTTTGCTAAAGAAAGAACCGGATGCTCATTACTGCAGAAATATGATGAATAAATATGTAAGCGGCATTTAGCAAGTTATAAGCAGTGACCATACAGAATGTATAGATGTTAACGCGTTTCACTACTGCAGGGCCTGTCACTGAAAGCTCTTGTAATAATTCTGCATAAAGATACAATATTTAAATACATATAAAATGGTAATTGTGGTAGCAAAAATACTGCATTGAAAAGACATTTGAGTACATTTATCTTATACCTTTTTTATGGCAATAATGGATGGACAGAAATGAGCTCTTGCACTGATGAAAAAAAGCACTGACTAGAAAACGTGTGAATATGTTAATAATGTGTATGTTCACATGAGACGTTGCTAGCTTATAGCATCTGCGCGTTTGGGTGCATACAAATATCTATAATAATCAAGTGACAAGTCCATTTAAAAGATAACACACTCTTTATATTGAATTAAGAGGAAAGCCACTTTACTTAATAAATGGGAAAAGCAAATGTAATTGGCACAAAATGGTTGACTATGATTTTTTTCAGTGGACTATAGTGTTTAGGCTGACACATCCAGGATATCTCTATGGCACTGGTTTTCAAACCTATCCTCAGACCTCCCCAACAGGCCAGGTTTTCTGGATTACCTTGGATGAGAGCATGTAAAATAACCATGTTTACTAATCAGCTGATTATTTCACCTGTGCTCTAGTTCAGATATCCTCAAAATATGGCCTGTTGGGGAGCCTGAGAACAGGTTTGAAAACCAGTGGTCTATGGTCATTGGTCACAATGTCATCATGGACCTAACATGGTTGTGACAATGGTGTTTGTGTTTCAGTACTGCAAACAGCTTTGCTCTCAGCAGAATGAGCGGCTCAGATTTCATATTTTACTAATTCACAATCCTGATTGGTTAACCTGACTAACCAATCAGAGTTGCTAAAATTACAATGAATAGAGGAGGAAAGTTTTATGAGAGTCAGATCATGGCAAATTTTGGATAGAAGAAGAGGCAGAGAACTTGATGGCTGGAAATAGTACAATGCTTTTTTAAAGTGCTGATTTTTTATTTTTATTTTGTAACTTAGTTGTGTTTAGGTGTGCTGAGATATTTGCAATGAGGAATAGAGTTGTGTACGGGAGGGATTTGTGCAATGCATTGTTTAGCCATTGTTATATTAATATAATTTATAACCTCTAATATTGCCTATTTCTAAGCTCCTGCAGGCTACCTCTTATCTCAGTGCTTTTTACAATATAGCACACTGCCAGACAGTGCTAGTTCATGTTTGCCATATAGATAACATTGTGCTCACTGCTGTGGAGAATGGTAATAGTTATGCAGGAACCAGCACTGATTGGCTAAAACGCAAGCTTGCAAAAAAAAAACCACTGAGATAAGGGGGTAGTCTGCAGGGGCTTAGATACAGGTAATCATAGAGTTAAAAAGTATATTATTATAAACACATTGGTTATGCAAAACCGGAGAAAGGGTAATAAAGGGATTATCTATCTTTTTAATATATAAACATTTTAAAGTAGACTGTTTATCTAGTTGCTCTTTGTGCTGGTTATTAAAATGTATACTAAAATAAATACCTTTATGCTTAGAGATGCTTTTAGTAATTTGACTCACTGTGGGGTGTAAAACACTATATTTTGCGCTAGAATGCTTACTTAAGAGATAAGGAGACCTAAATGCATTATAAAGAGTAAGGAGTATAACGTATCTTGTAGATAGGTGTGTTAATAGGTTTTTAACAATCAGGAGGAAAAAAGCCTCTATTGGCTATGCCTCAGACTCGCACTTACATGAATATATTCTCATAACAATTATGCAGCATATGATTCTGCTTATGGCTGATAGTTATAATTCCATTATTTGTGGGCTGGTATTGGGATCTGGTGTATGTGGGGGGCAAGAGTGTGGGTGGGAGGACCCTTAGCATTCTGAGGTTGCAGTTATCAGACTGTGGTGGAAAAATGCAGGATGAATGGCAGTGATTGATAGCTCCCAAAGTAAGACTATTCCACAAAATATGGGAGCTCTGCATATACCATGTTAATTCAAATATAAAGAGCTTGCAGTTACATAAAGATCAGTTATTATACCTAGTCATCAGACGCTGATTGTGGAAAAGAAATCATCTTAGATAATTGCCCCAGTACATACCTCTAAATGTTTTATTTTGCCATCTATACCCTTGTGGGGTGGAGTCTCGGTGATCAAGCAGCTTAGGGGTGGAGTCTGGGTGGTCAAGCAGCTTAGGGGTGGAGTCTGGGTGGTCAAGCAGCTTAGGGGTGGAGCCTGGGTGGTCAAGCAGTTTAGGGGTGGAGCCTGGGTGGTCAAGCAGTTTAGGGGTGATCAAGTAGCAGAATTCCATGAGGCTGGAACAAATCTGTCTGGGGAGGGTCAATGTTGAGTAGGGCAAGTTTTTTTTTTCCTGGATGGGGCTTGTGCAGGGTGTGGCTGTTGCCAGGTTTCTTTAGGAAGAGCTTAGGTATAAATAGGCTGGAAGAGATTGTGATAGTAACCGTGGTACAGAGCTCTCAATTTGAGATAATGTGGCAAAAGATATGAAGCTCTATTAGCAAACCCCAAGGACACCCAAGGCTTTAGCCCTCACTTGGCACTAACTCTTCATGCATGACTAATAGATTCCATGGCTCATAAAAAGATTCAAAACTGGCAAAGATTACTTTTTTAAGTGAAACTTCTTATTTTTTTTCCTGTTTCTTTTATTTCAGGTACTATGCACCAAGAGTGAAGATTTGCAGTTTCTTGTTTTCAAAATTCTGCTAAGTAAGTTTAAAGTGGCCCCTCATAGCATGGAGAAACAGGTGGGGATGAAAGAGAAACCATTGCCAGGAAAAGTGCTGAAACTTAAGGATGGGTCCCTACAAGTAGTGTTACAAAATGTCACATGTGGCCGGGAGAGAATTGCCAGCAGGGAGAACTAGAGTACAAACTGATGCATATGAAGGGTGGTAGCCCCTCCAAAATCATGAGGGCCCTAGACATTTCCTACAAGGGTTGTTGGTAAGGGATTAATCAGCGTCCTAGTCACAGTGTAAGGGCCATAACAAGTTATAAATGTATAGCAAGCTTAGAGGTTCTATTCTATAAGATTCCTTAGAGAAGGCAATTTATAAGGTAAGACACATGATGTAAGTATTGTTTAGAAAGCATGAGCCTAGACATCACATCAAGTTCTGGTAACCTAAGCACTGGTATCACAGATATGTGATTAATCTACAAGCAGGAAGACGAGCATACCTCGCTGTTGTTCCCAAGCCACCAAACATAAGTTGGGGTTCCCACGTGGTTTGGCCACAGAACCACAGAAGCATTGACTTCTTTATTCTTTGTGGTTACAAAAGGCAGAATCAGGTGTATGTGCTCTAGGGGGCCTGGAAATGGAGAGATAATGTAATGGTTACAAAGAAGCCGGATTAATTGTTTTTCTAACATTGAAACTAGACAACAAACAATGATATCTTCACTGTTTCATAAAGTACGTTTTTTTTTTATTATTTTGACATCTGTAATTTGGAAGAAAATAATTACATATGTTATTAATGGAGGATGAAGTTTAAACAACACATACATATATAATAATGCATTTTATCAGCAATACAGTTGTGTTATCTCTGACACTTGCTGTATGTTCCTGCAGTTTATAGTGTGCAGTAGAGAAAAGTGAATTATATAACGTTATCAGAAACTGAAATAAATATATGTTGTACTACTGCCCTCTAGTGGAAAAGAGGTAAACAGCATAAAGCATAATGTTATATTCATAAATGGCAAAACTACAGCACCCTATCTGTTATACTGAAAAATTATACTTTTACTATATGTAATACAATATATATCACATTGTGTTGTAGCACACAAGAGTGATCTTCAGCAGTGCTAAAATTCACACGTACTGCACAGGACCCAGGCAGCTATACATGGCTACAGCTCTGGAATAAATTAAAAGACTACTGCAAATTTATCAGTTTCTCTGGTTTTACTATTCATAGTTATGTGTTTGAGTAAAATAACATTTTTATTTTATTCTATAAACTTTTGACAGCTTCAACTTCAAACTTCTCCAAAATTCCAAATAAAAATATTGTCATTTAGAGCATTTATTTGCAGAAAATAACAACTGGTCTAAATAACAAAAAGATGCAGTGTTTTCAGACCTAAAATAATGCAAAGAAAACAAGTTGATATTAATTTTTAAACAACACAATACAATGTTTTAACTCAGCAGGAATTCAGAAATCAATATTTGGTAGAATAACCCTGATTTTTAAACACAGCTTTTATGCGTCTTGAGATGCTCTCCACCAGTCTTTCACATTGCTTTTTAGCTGATTTTATGCCACTCCTGGTGCAAAAATTCAAGCAGCTTGGCTTTGTTTGAGGGATTGTGACCATCTATCTTCCTCTTGATCACATTCCAAAGGTTTTCAATGAGGTTCAGGTCTGGAGATTAGGCTGCTGTGACAGGGTCTTCATCTGGTGGTCCTCCATCATCCACATCTTGATTGACCTGGCTGTGTGACATGGAGCAATGTCCTACTGGAGAGACCAATCCTCAGAGTTGGGGAGCATTGTGAGAGCAGAAGAAAGCAAGTTTTCTTCTAGGATAACCATGTAAGTTGCTTGATTCATGCGTCTTTCACAAAGATAAATCTGCCCGATTCCAGGTCTTTTTCTCTAATGAGTCAATTATTCATCTTTGCTCAACACCTGGCTGTCTAATGGTTAGACTGAGACCCAGAGAGGCCTACAAGTCACAGTATCTTGCACCCACTGTAAAATTTAGTGGAGGATCAGTAAAGATCTGAGAGTGCTATAGCAAGGCAGGTATCGGCAAGATTTAACTTTGTGAAGGATGCATGAATCAAGCTACATACAAGTTTATCCTGGAAGAAAAATTGCTTTCTTCAACTCTGACAATGTTCACCAAGTCTGAGGATTGTGTTTTCCAGCAGGACAATGCCATGCACACAGCCGGGTCAAATAAGGTGTGGATGGAGGACCGGCAGATTCAAATCCTGTCATGGCCAGCGCAATCTCCAGACCTGAACCCATTTGAAAACCTCTGGAATGTGACACAGAGAAAATGGATGGTCACAAGCCGTCAAACAAAGCCAAGCTGCTTAAACGTTTTTGCGACAGGAGTGAAACAGTATTATGAAACACTGGTGGAGAGCATGTAAAGAATTGAAAGCTTTGATTGAAAATCAGGGTTATTCCACCAAATATTAATTTCTAAACTTTTACTAAGTTAAAACATTAGTATTGTGATTAAAAATAATATTAACTCATTTTCTTTGCATTATACAAGGTCTGTTATTTTGACCAGTTGTCATTTTCTGCAAATAAATTATCTAAATATTTTTATGTGGAATTTTGGAGAAATTATGTCAGTAGTTTATAGAATAAATAAAAAATGTTAATTTTACTCCAACAAATACCTATAAATAGTAAAACCAGAATTTTTTTGCAGTGCTGTATACAATGCAGTAATAGGCCTCATGCAGCTTTATAATGCAGCTATACAATACAGCATTAGGGGGGGAGGAGGGGTCCGGCAGGGGGGCACACCTCCCTGAAATGAGTCTTTGCAGGTTGGGATGTCTGCAATGCAACAAGAGGCTTCATGCAGCTATACAATGCAACAATAGGCCTCATGCAACTTTACAATGCAGCAATAGGCTTCATGCAGCTTTAAAATTCAGCAATAGGCTTCATGCAGCTATACAATGCAACAATAGGTCTCAAGCAGTTTTACAATGCAGTAATAGGCCTCATGAAGCTTTACAATGCAATAATAGGCCTCATGCAGTTTTACAATGCAACAATAGGCCTCATGAAGTTTTACAATGCAATAATAGGCCTCATGCAGCTTTACAATGCAATAATAGGCCTCATGCAGCTTTACAATGCAATAATAGGCCTCATGCAGCTTTACAATGCAATAATAGGCTTCATGCAGCTATACAATGCAACAATAGGTCTCAAGCAGTTTTACAATGCAGTAATAGGCCTCATGAAGCTTTACAATGCAATAATAGGTCTCATGCAGCTTTACAATGCAGTAATAGGCCTCATGAAGCTTTACAATGCAATAATTGGCCTCATGCAGCTTTACAATGCAGTAATAGGCCTCATGAAGCTTTACAATGCAATAATAGGCCTCATGCAGCTTTACAATGCAATAATAGGCCTCATGAAGCTTTACAATGCAATAATAGGTCTCATGCAGCTTTACAATGCAATAATAGGCCTCATGAAGATTTACAATGCAATAATAGGCCTCATGCAGTTTTACAATGCAATAATAGGCCTCATGAAGCTTTACAATGCAATAATAGGTCTCATGCAGCTTTACAATGCAATAATAGGCCTCATGAAGCTTTACAATGCAACAATAGGTCTCATGCAGCTTTACAATGCAATAATAGGCCTCATGCAGTTTTACAATGCAACAATAGGCCTCATGCAGTTTTACAATGCAGTAATAGGCCTCATGAAGCTTTACAATGCAATAATTGGCCTCATGCAGTTTTACAATGCAATAATAGGCCTCATGCAGCTTTACAATGCAATAATTGGCCTCATGCAGCTTTACAATGCAACAATAGGTCTCATGCAGCTTTACAATGCAACAATAGGTCTCATGCAGCTTTACAATGCAACAATAGGTCTCATGCAGCTTTACAATGCAATAATTGGCCTCATGCAGTTTTACAATGCAATAATAGGCCTCATGCAGCTTTACAATGCAATAATTGGCCTCATGCAGCTTTACAATGCAATAATAGGCCTCATGCAGCTTTACAATGCAATAATAGGCCTCATGCAGCTTTACAATGCAATAATAGGCCTCATGCAGCTTTACAATGCAGCACTAGGCCTCATGCAGCTTTACAATGCAATAATAGGCCTCATGCAGCTTTACAATGCAATAATAGGCCTCATGAAGCTTTACAATGCAATAATTGGCCTCATGCAGCTTTACAATGCAGTAATAGGCCTCATGCAGCTTTACAATGCAGTAATAGGCCTCATGAAGCTTTACAATGCAATAATTGGCCTCATGCAGCTTTACAATGCAGTAATAGGCCTCATGCAGCTTTACAATGCAGTAATAGGACTCATGCAGCTTTACAATGCAGTAATAGGCCTCATGAAGCTTTACAATGCAATAATTGGCCTCATGCAGCTTTACAATGCAGTAATAGGCCTCATGCAGCTTTACAATGCAGTAATAGGCCTCATGAAGCTTTACAATGCAATAATTGGCCTCATGCAGCTTTACAATGCAATAATAGGCCTCATGCAGCTTTACAATGCAATAATAGGCCTCATGCAGCTTTACAATGCAGCACTAGGCCTCATGCAGCTTTACAATGCAGCACTAGGCCTCATGCAGAAATAAGCTTTGTGCAGCGATACAATGCATCTATAACATTCAGCAATAAGCCTCATTCAGCTTTACAATGCAGCACTAGGTCTCATTATGCTTTTCAATGCAGCGATAAGCTTTGTGCAGCTATACAAAGCAGCACTAGGCCTCATGCAGCTATATAATGTATCTATAGAATTCAGCAGTAAGCCTTATGCAGTTTTACAATGCAGCAATAGTCCTATTGCTTCTCTGTATAGATAACTGAAGCCTATTGCTTCTCAGTATATATAACTGAAGACTATTGCTTCTCAGTATAGATAACTGAAGACTATTGCTTCTCTGTATAGATAACTGAAGCCTATTGCTTCTCTGTATAGATAACTGAAGACTATTGCTTCTCAGTATAGATAACTGAAGCCTATTGCTTCTCAGTATAGATAACTGAAGACTATTGCTTCTCAGTATAGGTAACTGAAGACTATTGCTTCTCAGTATAGATAACTGAAGCCTATTGCTTCTCAGTATATATAACTGAAGCCTATTGCTTCTCAGTCTAGATAACTGAAGCCTATTGCTTCTAAGTATAGATAACTGAAGACTATTGCTTCTCAGTATAGATAACTGAAGCCTATTGCTTCTCAGTATAGATAACTGAAGCCTATTGCTTCTCTGTATATATAACTGAAGACTATTGCTTCTCAGTATAGATAACTGAAGCCTATTGCTTCTCAGTATAGATAACTGAAGCCTATTGCTTCTCAGTATAGATAACTGAAGCCTATTGCTTCTCAGTATAGATAACTGAAGCCTATTGCTTCTCAGTATAGATAACTGAAGACTATTGCTTCTCAGTATAGATAACTGAAGACTATTGCTTCTCAGTATAGATAACTGAAGACTATTGCTTCTCTGTATAGATAACTGAAGACTATTGCTTCTCAGTATAGATAACTGAAGACTATTGCTTCTCTGTATAGATAAATGAAGACTATTGCTTCTCAGTATAGATAACTGAAGCCTATTGCTTCTCAGTATAGATAACTGAAGCCTATTGCTTCTCAGTATAGATAACTGAAGACTATTGCTTCTTTGTATAGATAACTGAAGCCTATTGCTTCTCTGTATAGATAACTGAAGACTATTGCTTCTCAGTATAGATAACTGAAGACTATTGCTTCTCAGTATAGATAACTGAAGACTATTGCTTCTCAGTATAGATAACTGAAGACTATTGCTTCTCAGTATAGATAACTGAAGACTATTGCTTCTCTGTATAGATAACTGAAGACTATTGCTTCTCAGTATAGATAACTGAAGCCTATTGCTTCTCTGTATAGATAACTGAAGCCTATTGCTTCTCAGTATAGATAACTTAAGATTATTGCTTCTCAGTATAGATAACTGAAGCCTATTGCTTCTCTGTATAGATAACTGAAGACTATTGCTTCTCAGTATAGATAACTGAAGACTATTGCTTCTCTGTATAGATAACTGAAGACTATTGCTTCTCAGTATATATAACTGAAGCCTATTGCTTCTCAGTATAGATAACTTAAGATTATTGCTTCTCAGTATAGATAACTGAAGACTATTGCTTCTCAGTATAGATAACTGAAGCCTATTGCTTCTCAGTATATATAACTGAAGCCTATTGCTTCTCAGTATAGATAACTGAAGCCTATTGCTTCTCAGTATAGATAACTGAAGCCTATTGCTTCTCAGTATAGATAACTGAAGCCTATTGCTTCTCAGTATAGATAACTGAAGACTATTGCTTCTCAGTATAGATAACTGAAGACTATTGCTTCTCAGTATAGATAACTGAAGACTATTGCTTCTCAGTATAGATAACTGAAGACTATTGCTTCTCAGTATAGATAACTGAAGACTATTGCTTCTCAGTATAGATAACTGAAGACTATTGCTTCTCAGTATAGATAACTGAAGACTATTGCTTCTCAGTATAGATAACTGAAGACTATTGCTTCTCAGTATAGATAACTGAAGACTATTGCTTCTCAGTATAGATAACTGAAGACTATTGCTTCTCAGTATAGATAACTGAAGCCTATTGCTTCTCAGTATAGATAACTGAAGCCTATTGCTTCTCTGTATAGATAACTGAAGACTATTGCTTCTCAGTATAGATAACTGAAGCCTATTGCTTCTCTGTATATGTAACTGAAGCCTATTGCTTCTCTGTATAGATAACTGAAGACTATTGCTTCTCAGTATAGATAACTGAAGCCTATTGCTTCTCAGTATAGATAACTGAAGACTATTGCTTCTCAGTATAGATAACTGAAGCCTATTGCTTCTCAGTATAGATAACTGAAGCCTATTGCTTCTCAGTATATATAACTGAAGCCTATTGCTTCTCTGTATAGATAACTGAAGACTATTGCTTCTCAGTATAGATAACTGAAGCCTATTGCTTCTCAGTATAGATAACTGAAGCCTATTGCTTCTCAGTATATATAACTGAAGCCTATTGCTTCTCAGTATAGATAACTGAAGCCTATTGCTTCTCAGTATAGATAACTGAAGCCTATTGCTTCTCAGTATAGATAACTGAAGACTATTGCTTCTCAGTATAGATAACTGAAGCCTATTGCTTCTCAGTATAGATAACTGAAGACTATTGCTTCTCAGTATAGATAACTGAAGACTATTGCTTCTCAGTATAGATAACTGAAGCCTATTGCTTCTCAGTATAGATAACTGAAGACTATTGCTTCTCAGTATAGATAACTGAAGACTATTGCTTCTCAGTACAGATAACTGAAGCCTATTGCTTCTCAGTATATATAACTGAAGACTATTGCTTCTCAGTATAGATAACTCAAGACTATTGCTTCTTAGTATAGATAACTAAAGACTATTGCTTCTCAGTACAGATAACTGAAGCCTATTTCTTCTCAGTATATATAACTGAAGACTATTGCTTCTCAGTATAGATAACTAAAGACTATTGCTTCTCAGTATAGATAACTAAAGACTATTGCTTCTCAGTATAGATAACTGAAGCCTATTGCTATAAAGGCTAAGATTTATCAAGGGCACAAGTGAGCCTGCAGTTGAGTTTAAAAAAAGTAGCAGTCACCAGACCGCTGCTTCTCCACACTATTCTCCAATCTCCACTTGTTTTGTGGAGGATATCAATCTTCCCAGACTTTTCTGACCAGGGAGATTGACAGCCCCTGCCCTCGGGGGCAGTTTGCACACGAGCACGCACAATCACACATGTATGACTCTCCCACTCACAAAGATGGTTACTCCCTTGATCTGATCTTTAGCTATAGATACACTATTTCAAACTTCACAATCTCCCCTTTTCCTCTTTCTGACCATTATCTCCTCACTTGCAACATCACATCCCTCCCTACGACTCTCCCTACGACTCTCCCTCACACCAAACTTCACAAAAACATTATGTCATTAGATCAGTAACAGCTTGCTAGTTCTCTCAGACCTCTCCTCTCTTCCATCTCCTCCTTTTCCTGCCCTGACCAATGTGTCCGCCATTATAATTTCACCCTTATATCGGTCCTTGACAATCTGGCCCCTCCTACCATAGCTCGGAAATCACACTCATCCTAAGCTCTGGCACACTCCTGTGACACAGTACCTATGCAGATGTTGCCGTACTGCTGACCGGCACTGGAGAAAATCTCAGAGTTCAGCTGATTTTCTTCACTACAAGTTCATCTTGAACTCCGACTATTCTGCCCTTAATCTATCTAAGCAACATTACTTCTCTACTCTTTGTTCAAACCCAAAACGTCTATTCTCCACTTTCATTAATCTTCTCTGCCCACCCCCACCTCCAAATACAACTTCTCTCTCAGCGCAAGATTTTGCCAGCCACTACAAAATCGACTCCATCAAAAACTAAATCAGCTGTCAACATACTACCAGTATCCCACCCCCTCAAAAGCTTGCAAACATTCAAAACCCAGATAGCCATAAATTTAGCTCTTTTGCCCCTGTTACTGAGGAAAAAGTTTCTGCCCTTATACTATCCTCTCACCTCAATACCTGTCCCCTCGACCCCATCCCCTCACATCAACTCCCCTCCCTCTTTTCTACCCTTACCCTTATACTCATACACATTTTCAACCTCTCCCTCAGCACCGGTATATTTCCCTTTTCTCTAAAACATGCACTGGTCATATGTAACCTCAAAAAATTCCCTTGGCCCACTGCAATCTGGATTTCACCCCCATCACGCCACAGAGACAGCAATCGTTTAGGTTACCAACGACCTACTTACAGCAAAATCCAAAGGCCACTTCTCTCTGCTTATCCTCCTTGATCTGTCTGTAGCCTTTGATACTGTCGACCACCCTATTTTGCTCCAAACCATCCAATTCTTTGGCATTTGGGACACAGCCCTCTCGTGGTTCTCTTCCTACCTGTCTAACCGTACCTTTAGGGTAGCCTTCTCTGGGGCTTCCTCTGCTCCGTTACCGCTTTCTGTTGGGGTACCGCAAGGCTCTATCCTCGGTCCCCTTCTCTTCTCAATCTACACATCATCATTAGGTTCCTTATTAAATGATAAATGCAGGCAGCAGATTGCTGCTTGCCAGAGGAGATGTCAGGTGGACAAAGGTGAGAAAATATGCCCCTGTCCACCATTAGTATGATAAATCTATTCCATTGTATAGCTGCATGAGGCATGTTACTGTGCAGTATAGTTGTAAGGGGCTTATTGCCTTATTCTCATTGGTTGCTTTTTTTATTAAAATATATAAAAATGATTATATATATATAGTTTATAGTGTATGTGGAAGCTATATCTTCTATGTGAAGATCATGTCTGACAGATAAGAGTATAATTCTTCTCACAAATGATTTAGGAATCAAGAGGACAATACAAACTATGATAACATGAGTGCTACATATCTCCAAACAATTTCTAGAGGCTTTCCAGGAAAAGGAGTTAAGGGAACTAGTGCGCAGTCGCCGTTCTGTGTTTTGTGAGTGGGCCCACAGGTGTATCCTGGATGGATTCGGGCAGAACGGACAAAGTCCCTAAAAAAAGGACATTTACCCTGGCCAGGTAATCTGCAAGGGGAAAGTTGCCAAAATTCCCAGCCAGTATATTCTGATGAAACTGCCCACTCACAGAGGCTGAGAAACGCGTTGTGTAACAAGTGTAATATCTTATTGTTTTTAATTTTTCTATTATTATCCTCATTTTAAATTTTAAATAAATAAGAAAATTTGCTGAAAGATGGCTGTTGTGGGTTCAGAATGAGTTAGCTGGGCAACTCACAGGATCCAGCATATGCATAAACACCATTTGTGTGTGTGTGTGTGTGTGTATATATGTGTGTGTGTGTACATGTGGTACATGTGTGTGTGTATGTGTGTATATGTGTGTACATGTGTGTGTGTGTATGTGTGTGTATATGTGTGTACATGTGTGTGTGTATGTGTGTGTGTATATGTGTG